>NW_017194620.1:0-9253 GCF_001704415.2 Capra hircus
CGCAAAACTGCCGACTTTCACAGGAAAGATCCACTCAAGCTGGCGGGACAGCCCTGTGGTAAAGCCGTAGGAAAGGAAAGCGGGAAAGCCTTGCCACAGATCCCTGATCCACGCGATGGGGCGTGACAATGCTTCCACAGCTCGGGAGGAAAGCGCACGTGCATGCCCCCACTCGAGACGAGGACTGACTCCCGGGGAGAAGTACCCAAGATCCATGTCAGCACTGGAGAATAATTCTCAGTTTACGGCCCCGACTTCACAAGGGGCCCAGCATTGAAGGGAGAGGAATCCGAGGGCCAATAAGCAACTCGCGGAAGAGTGGCCTTTCCTGAGGCCACCAGTTAGGGTCCCTGTGGTCCCGTCGTAAATCGAGAACACCTACTGCAACTGCGAGACTCGAGAAAATCCTGGAGATTCTCCCCTCCAGGCTAGATGAGGCCCATTTCGCTGAGGTGAGCGAGCTTAATCACTTTGGAACTTCCATAGGGTCCTTCAACCTTGCTCACAAGAAGTTCCCGACATACCTTGTCAACTCAAGAAGTTCCCCGACATACCTTGTCCACTCGAGAGGAACGCGAGCGTCCCTTGCACATCGGAGGAGGCCCTTTTCCTCCTTGTAGCTCGAGATGAGGGATCCTTTCCTGCGAGTTCGGGAAAGAATTCCCGGCATTCCCGTCGCATCTCAAGAGGAAGTGCTCTCCACAGGAAAGGCGAGAGGAACTCCAGGGTCGTGCCACCATTCCAAGAGTCCCCCAGAGGACTGAGTCCATTCCAAAGGAAACTCTTTACCTTGCACTGCCTTGACTGTCACGCCGAGGATCGACTCACACCACGGGTGGCACGTGGGACAGCCCTGTGTTTAGCCTCGTGGGAAAGCCTCATGGGAAATCCTACAGGGAAAGCCACACATCCCTTGATCCACCGTCGGGTAGCATGACACTGCTGCCACCGTTAGGGAGGAAAGCCCACGTGCATTTCCCCACTCGAGACGAGGACTGACTCCCCTGGGGAGAGTCCAGATGTACCCAAAAATCCACGTCAGCACTGGAGAGGAATCCTCAGTTTCTGGTCCCAACTCAACACAAGGTCTTCGACTCGGAAATTCAAGCAGTTAAAAGATCTCTCCTTTGGAGCCTCGAGGGGGGATCGGGGCTTCTCTGGATGCGGGCGGGACCCTCGTGCTTCCTTTGAGTGTAGACGGGTATGTCGGGAAAGCTCTTGAGTTGCAGCAAGTGTGTGAAGGAACCATTGGAAGTTCCAGAGGTTAGGTGTGCTTAGCCTCTAGATGCGTCAGTGGAAATAGGCCTCATTTTGCCTGTAGGGGAGAATCTCCTGGATTTCTCTAGTTACGGCAGGTGCTCTCGAATTACGACGGGGACCTCAGGGACCCGGTCTCGTGGCCTCAGGAAAGGCCAGTCCCCATGCAAGTTGCCAGGGGGACTCTCGGGATTCCTCTTGGGTCGATGCCGGGGCCTAAGACCTTGTGTGGAGTCGAGGCCGGATCCTGAGGATTCCTCTCCAGTGCTGACATGGTTCTTGGGTACTTCTGGAGTCTCCCAGGGAAGTCAGTCCTCGTCTCGAGTGTGGGCATGCACGTGCGCTTTCCTCCCGAACTGTAGCAGCAGTGTCACGCTTCCTAACGCGTGGTCAAGGGATCTGTAGCTTTCACTCAAGTCTTTCCTTCAAGGCTTTCCCAAGAGTCTTTCCCACAGGGCTGTCCCACCTGCCACCATGGTGTGAGTCGATCCTCGGCTTGAAAGTCGAGGCAGTGCAGGGAAAACAGGTTCCTCTTGAATGGACTGAGACATCTGGGGGACTCTTGGAATGGTGGTACGACCCTGGAGTTCCGCTCGCCTTTCCTGTGGAGAGCGCCTCCTCTTGAGATGGGACGGGAACGCCGGGAATTCTTTCCCGACCAAGCAGGGAAAGGATCCGTCATCTCGAGGTCCGAGGCAGAAACGGGGCTCCTCTGGATGTGGGCAGGACCCTCGTGCTTCCTCTGGAGTGGAGACGGTATGTCGGGGAACTTCTTGAGTTTCAGCAAGGTTGTGAAGGAACCTTTGGAATTTCCAGAGTTTAGGTGTGATTAGCCTCGAGAGCCTCAGCGGAAATTGGCCTCATCTTGCCTGGAGGGGAGAACCTCCTGGATTTTCTCGAATTGTGGCAGGTGTTCTCAACGTACGCTGGGACCTCAGGGACCCGCTCTGGTGGCGTCAGGAAAGGCCAGTTCCCATCCGAGTGGCTACGGGGCCTCTCGGGATTCCTCTCCCGTCGATGGTGGCGCCTAAGACCTTGTGTGAAGTCGAGGCCGGTACCTGAGGATTCCTCTCCCATTCTGACATGGTTCTTGGGGTACTTCTTGAGTCTCCCCAGGGGTGTCAGTCCTCTTCTCAGCGGGATCATGCAAGAACGCTTACCTCCCGAGCTGCAGTAGCAGTGTCACGCTGCCCGTCGCGTGGATCAAGAGATCTGTGTCTTTCCCTCGAGGTATTTCCCACGGGGCTTTCCCACATCGCTGTCCCACGTGCCACCGTGGTGCCAGTCGATCCTCGGCGTGCAAATCAAGGCAGTGCAGGGAAAACAGGTTCCTCTGGAATGGACTGAGACATCTGGGGGACTCTTGGAATTGTGGCACGACCCTGGAGTTCCTCTCGCCTTTCCTGTGGAGAGCGCCTCCTCTTGATATGCGACTGAAACACCGGTAATACTTTCCCGACCACGCAGGGAAAGGATCCCTACTCTAGAGCTAGGAGGCGGAACCGGGCCTCCTCTGGATGTGGGCAGTACTCTCCTGCTTCCTCTCGAGTGGAGACGGGCATGTCGGCGAACTTCTTGAGTTGCAGCAAGGGTGTGACGGACCCTTTGGAAGTTCCAGAGCTTAGGTGTGATTAGCCTCGAGACGCCTCTGCGGAAATGGGCCTCATCTCGCCTGGAGGAGAGAACCCTCTGAATTTTCTCGAGTTGGGGCAGGTGCTCTCGACTTACGACGGGGACCTCAGGGACCCGCTCTGGTTGCCTCAGGAAAGGCCAGTCCCCATGCGAGTTGCTCGGGGGCCTCTCGGGATTCCTCTCCCGTCGATGCCGGGGCCTAAGACCTTGTGTGGAGTCGGTTCCGGAACCTGAGGATTCCTCTCCAGTGCTGACATGGATCTTGGAGTAATCCTGGAGTCTCCCCAGGGGAGTAAGTCCTCGTCTCGAGTGGGTGCATGCACGTGCGCTTTCCTTCCGAGCTGTAGCAGCAGTGTCATGCTTCCCTTCCCGTGGATCAAGGGATCTGTGGCTTTCCCTCGAGGCTTTCCCACGAGGCTTTTCCACGAGGCTTTCCCACAGGGCTGTTCCACGTGCCAACGTGGTGTGAGTAGATCCTCGGCTTGAAAGTCGAGGCAGTGCAGGGAAAACAGGTTTCCCTGGAATCGACGGAGACATCTGGTGTCTCTGGGAATGGTGGCACGACCCTGGAGTTCCTCTCGCCCTTCCTGTGGAGAGCGCCTCCTCTTGAGATGGGACGGGAAAGTCAGGAATTCTTTCCCGAACACACAGGGAAAGGATCCCTCCTCTCGAGCTAGGAGGCGAAAATGGGGCTCCTCTGGATGTGGGCGGGACTCTCGTGCTTCCTCTCGAGTGGAGACGGGTATGTCGGGGAACTTCTTGAGTTGCAGTAAGGGTTTGAAGGACACTTTGGACGTTCCAGATTTTTGATGTGATTAGCCTCGAGACGCCTCAGCGGAAATGGGCCTCATTTCGCCTGGAGGGAAGAACCTCCTGGATTTTCTCGAGTTGCGGCAGGTGCTCTCGACTTATGACGGGGACCTCAGGGACCCGCTCTGGCGGCCTCAGGTAATTCCAATAACCGAGCGAGTTGCTCGGGGGCCTCTCGGGATTCCTCTCCCGTCGATGCCAGGGCCTAAGATCTTGTGTGGAGTCGGTGCCAGAACCGGAGCATTCCTCTCCAGTGCTGACATGGATCTTGGGGTACTTCTGGAGTCTCCCCAGGCGCGTCAGTCCTCGTCTGCAGTGGGGGCATGCACGTGCGATTTCCTCCCAAGAAGAAGCAGCAGTGTCTCGCTATCCTTCGCTTGGATCAAGGGATCTGTTGCTTTCCCTCGAGGCTTTCCCAGAAGGCTTTCCAACGAGGTTTTCCCACAGGGCTGTCCCACGTGCCACCGTGGTGTGAGTCGATCCTCGGCTTGAAAGTCGAGGCAGTGCAGGGAAAACAGGTTTCCCTGGAATGAACTGAGACATCTGGGGGATTCTGGGAATGGTGGCACGACCCTGGAGTTCCTCTCGCCTTTCCTGAGGAGAGCGCCTCCTCTTGATATGCGACTGAAACACCGGTAATACTTTCCCGACCACGCAGGGAAAGGATCCCTACTCTAGAGCTCGGAGGCGGAACCGGGCCTCCTCTGGATGTGGGCAGTACTCTCCTGCTTCCTCTCGAGTGGAGACGGGCATGTCGGCGAACTTCTTGAGTTGCAGCAAGGGTGTGACGGACCCTTTGGAAGTTCCAGAGCTTAGGTGTGATTAGCCTCGAGACGCCTCTGCGGAAATGGGCCTCATCTCGCCTGGAGGAGAGAACCCTCTGAATTTTCTCGAGTTGGGGCAGGTGCTCTCGACTTACGACGGGGACCTCAGGGACCCGCTCTGGTTGCCTCAGGAAAGGCCAGTCCCATGCGAGTTGCTCGGGGCCTCTCGGGATTCCTCTCCCGTCGATGCCGGGTCCTAAGATCTTGTGTGGAGACGGTACCGGAACCGGAGCATTCCTCACCAGTGCTGACATGGATCTTGGGGTATTTCTGGAGTCTCCCCAGGGGAGTCAGTCCTCGTCTCGAGTGGGGGCATGCACGTGCGCTTTCCTCCCGAGCTGTAGCAGCAGTGTCACGCTTCCCTTCGCGTGAATCAAGGGATCAGGGGCTTTCCCTCGAGGCTTTCCCACGAGGCTTTCCCAGGAGGCTTTCCCACAGGGATGTCCCACGTGCCACCGTGGTGTGAGTCGATCCTCGGCTTGAAAGTCGAGGCAGTGCAGGGAAAACAGGTTTCCCTGGAATCGACGGAGACATCTGGTGTCTCTGGGAATGGTGGCACGACCCTGGAGTTCCTCTCGCCCTTCCTGTGGAGAGCGCCTCCTCTTGAGATGGGACGGGAAAGCCAGGAATTCTTCCCCGAACACACAGGGAAAGGATCCCTCCTCTCGAGCTAGGAGGCGAAAATGGGGCTCCTCTGGATGTGGGCGGGACTCTCGTGCTTCCTCTCGAGTGGAGACGGGTATGTCGGGGAACTTCTTGAGTTGCAGTAAGGGTTTGAAGGACACTTTGGACGTTCCAGATTTTTGATGTGATTAGCCTCGAGACGCCTCAGCGGAAATGGGCCTCATTTCGCCTGGAGGGAAGAACCTCCTGGATTTTCTCGAGTTGCGGCAGGTTCTCTCGACTTATGACGGGGACCTCAGGGACCCGCTCTGGCGGCCTCAGGAAAGGCTAGTCCCCTTGCGAGTTGCTCGAGGGCCTCTCGGGATTCCTCTCCCGTCGATGCCGGGCCGAAGACCTTGTGTGGAGTCGGTTCCGGAACCTGAGGATTCCTCTCCAGTGCTGACATCGATCTTGGGGTACTTCTGGTGTCTCCCGAGGGGAGTAAGTCTTCGTCTCGAGTGGGGACATGCCCGTGCCCTTTCCTCCCGAGCTGTAGCAGCAGTGTCATGCTTCAATTCGAGTGGATCAAGGGTTCTGTGGTTTCCCTCGAGGCTTTCCCAGGAGGCTTTCCCACGAGTCTTTCCCACAGGGCTGTCCCTGGTGCAGCCGTTGTTTGAGTCGATCCTCGGCTTGAAAGTCGAGGTAGTGCAGGGAATGGATTGAGACAACTGGGGGACTCTGGGAATGGTGGCCAGACTCTAGAGTTCCTCTCAACTTTCCTGTGGAGAGCGCCTCCTCTTGAGATGCGACGGAAATGCCGGGAATTCTTTCCCGACCACGCAGGGAAATGATCCCTCCTCTCGAGCTATGAGACGGAATCGGGGCTCCTCTGGATGTGGGTGCGACTCTCGTGCTTCCTCTCGCGTGGAGGCGAGTATGTCGGGGAACTTATTCAGTTGCAGAAAGGGTGTGAAGGACCTTTTGGAAGTTCCAGATGTTAGGTGCAATTAGCCTCTAGACGCCTCAGCGGAAATGCGCCTCATCTCGCCTGGAGGGGAGAACCTCCTGGATTTCTCGAGTTGCGGCAGGTGCTCTCGACTTCCGACGGGCACCTCAGGGACCCGCTCTGGTGGCCGCAGGAAAGGCCAGTCCCCATGCGAGTTGCTCGGTGGCCTCTCGGGATTCCTCTCCCGTCGATGCCGGGGCCTAAGACCTTTTGTGGGTCGGTCCTGGAACCTGAGGATTCCTCTCCAGTGCTGACATGGATCTTGGGGTTCTTCGGGAATCTCCCCAGGGGAGTCAGTCCTCATTCGAGGGGGGGCATTGAAGAGCGCTTTCCTCCCGAGCTGTAGCAGCAGTGTCATTCTTCCCGTCGAGTGGATCAAGGGATCAGTGGCTTTCTCACGAGGCTTTCCCACAGGGCTGTCCCACGTGCCACCGTGCTGTGAGTCGATCCTCGGCTTGAAAGTCGAGGCAGTGCAGGGAAAACAGGTTTCCCTGGAATTGACTGAGATATCTGGGGTACTCTGGGAATGGTGGCACGACCCTGGAGTTCCTCTCACCTTTCCTGTTGAGAGCGCCTCCTCTTGAGTTGTGACGGGAAGACCGGGAATTCTTTCCCGACCACGCAGGGAAAGGACACCTCCTCTCTAGCTGTGAGGCGGAAACGGGGCTCCTCTGGGTGTGGGCGGGACTCTCGTGCTTCCTCTCGAGTGGAGACGGGTATGTCGGGGAACTTCTTGAGTTGCAGCAAGGGTGTGAAGAACCCTTTTGAAGTTCCAGAGGTTTAGGTGTGATTAGCCTGGAGACGCCTCAGCGGAAATGGGCCTCATCTTGCCTGGAGGGGAGAACCTCCTGGATTTTTTCGAGTTGGGACAGGTGATCTCGACTTAAGATGAGGACCTGAGGGACCCGCTCTGGTGGCCTCAGGAAAGGCCATTCCCCATGCGCGTTGCTCGGGGGCCTCTCGGGATTCCTCTCCCGTCGATGCCGGGGCCTAAGACCTTGTGTGGAGTCGGTGCCGGAACCTGAGGATTCCTCTCCAGTGCTGACATGGATCTTGGCGTCCGTAAAGGCGAGATGAGGCCAATTTGCGCTGAGGCGTCTCGACGCTAATTACACCTAAGATCAGGAACTTCCAAAGGGTCCTTCACACCCTTGCTGCAGCTCAAGAAGTTCCCCGACATACCCGTCTCCACTCGAGAGGAAGCACGAGAGTCCCGCCCACATCCAGAGGAGCCCCGTTTCCGTCTCCTAGCTCGAGAGGTGGGATCCTTTCCTTCGTGTTCGGTAAAGAATTTCCGGCGTTCCCGTCGCATCTCAAGAGTAGGCGCTCTCCACAGGAAAGTTGAGAGGTACTCCAGGGTCGTGCCACCATTCCAGAGTACCCAAGATGTCTCAGTCCATTCCAGGGAAACCTGTTTTCCCTGCACTGTTTCGACTTTCAGGACGAGGATCGACTCACACCACGGTGGCACGTGGGACAATCCTGTGGGAAAGTCTCGTGGGAAAGCCTCGTGGGAAAGCCTCGATGGAAAGCCTCAGATCCCTTGATCCACGTGAAGGGAAGCATGACGCCGCTGCTACAGCTCGGGAGGAAACCGCACGTGCATGCCCCACTCGTAACGAGGACTGACTCCCCTGGGGAGACTCCAGAAGAACCCCAAGATCCATGTCAGCACTGGAGAGGAATCCTCTGGTTCCGGCACGGATCCACACAAGGTCTTAGGCCCCGGCATCGACGGAGAGGAATCCCGAGAGGCCCCCGAGCAACTCGCATGGGGACTGGCCTTTCCTGAGGCCACCAGAGCGGGTCCCTGAGGTCCCCGTCGTAAGTCCAGAGTACCTGCCACAACTCGAGAAAATCCAGGAGGTTCTCCCTCCAGGCGAGATGAGGCCCATTTCCGCTGAGGTGTCTCGAGGCTAATCACACCTAACCTCAGGAACTTCCAAAGGGTCCTTCACACCCTTGCTGCAACTCAAGAAGTTCCCCAACATACCCGTCTCCACTCGAGAGGAAGGACGAGAGTCCCGCCCACATCCAGAGGAGCCCCGTTTCCGCCTCCTAGCTCGAGACGGGGGATCTTTTCAGTGTGTGGTCGGGAAAGAATTCCCGGTGTTCCTGTCGCATCTCAAGAACATGCGCTCTCCACAGGAAAGGCCAGAGGAACTCCAGGGTCGTGCCACCATTCCCAGAGTCCTCCAGATGTCTCAGTCCATTCCATGGACACCTGTTTTCCCTACACTGCCTCGACATTCACGCAGATGATCGACCCACACAACGGTGGCACTTGGGACAGCCCTGTGGGAAAGCCTGTTTGGAAAACTTGGTGGGAATGCCCAGATGGAAAGCCACAGATCCCTTGATCGTCGGGCCGGGAAGACTGACACTGGTGCTAGAGCTCGGGAGGAAAGCGCACGTGCATGCCCCCACTCGAGATGAGGACTGAATCGCCTGGGGAGACTCCAGAAGTACCCCAAGATCCATGTCAGGCCTGGAGAGGAATCCTCAGCTTCCGGCCCCAACTCCAGACAAGGTCTTAGGTTCCGGCATCTACGGTAGAGGAATCCAGGGAGGTCCCCTAGCAACTCGCATGGGGATCTGCCTTTCCTGAGGCCACCAGAGCGGGTCCCTGAGGTCCCCGTCGTAAGTCGAGAGCACCTGCCGCAAGTCGAGAAAATCCTGGAGGTTCTCCCCTCCAGGCGAGCAGAGGCGCATTATTGCTGAAGCATCTCGAGGCCAATCACACCTACCCCCTGGACCGTCCAAAGGTTCCTTCACACCCTTGCTGCAACTCAAGAAGTTCCCCGATATACCCGTATGCACTCGAGAGAAGCAGAAGGGTCCCGCCCACATCCAAAGGAGCCCCGTTTCTGCCTCTTTGCTCGAGATGAGGGATCCTTTCCCTACTTGGTCGAAAAAGAATTCCCGAGGTTCCCGTCGCATCTCAAGAGGAGGCCCTCTCCACAGGAAAGGGGATATGTACTCCAGGTCAGGCCACCATTCCAGATCCCCCAGATGTCTCAGTCCATTTCAGAGAACCTGTTTTCCCCAAACTGCCTCGACTTTTCACGCCGAAGATCCACTCAAACCACAGTGGCACGTGGGACAGCCCTGTGGTAAAGCC
>NW_017194621.1:0-9253 GCF_001704415.2 Capra hircus
TTCTTTTACAAGTGGTTGACCAGTTTCCCAGCCACCACTTGTTAAAGAGATTTCTTTACTCCATTGTATATTCTTTGCCTCCTTTGTCAAAGATAAGGTGTCCATATGTGTGTGGGTTTATCTCTGGGCTTTCTATTTTGTTTCATTGATCTATATGTCTGTCTTTTGTGCCAGTACCATACTGTCTTGATGACTGTGGCTTTGTAGTAGAGCCTGAAGTCAGGCAAGTTGATTCCTCCAGTTCCATTCTTCTTTCTCAAGATTGCTTTGGCTATTCGAGTTTTTTGTATTTCCATACAAATCTTGAAATTATTTGTTCTAGTTCTGTGAAAAATGTGGCTGGTAGCTTGACAGGGATTGCATTGAATTTGTAAATTGCTTTGGGTAGTATACTCATTTTCACTATATTGATTCTTCCATCCATGAACATGGTATATTTCTCCATCTATTAGTGTCCTCTTTGATTTCTTTCATCAGTGTTTTATAGTTTTCTATATATAGGTCTTTAGTTTTCTTTAGGTAGATATATTCCTAAGTATTTTATTCTTTTCGTTGCAATGGTGAATGGAATTGTTTCCTTAATTTTTTTTCTACTTTCTCATTATTCGTGTATAGGAATGCAAGGGATTTCTGTGTGTTGATTTTATATCCTGCAACTTTACTATATTCATTGATTAGCTCTAGTAATTTTCTGGTGGAGTCTTTAGGGTTTTCCATGTAGAGGATCATGTCATCTGCAAACAGTGAGAGTTTTACTTCTTCTTTTCCAATTTGGATTCCTTTTATTTCTTTTTCTGCTCTGATTGCTGTGGCCAAAACTTCCAGAACTATGTTGAATAGTAGCGGTGAAAGTGGCACCCTTGTCTTGTTCCTGACTTTAGGGAAATGCTTTCAATTTTTCACCATTGAGGATAATGTTTGCTGTGGGTTTGTCATATATAGCTTTTATTATGTTGAGGTATGTTCCTTCTATTCCTGCTTTCTGGAGAGTTTTTATCATAAATGGATGTTGAATTTTGTCAAAGGCCTTCTCTGCATCTATTGAGATAATCATATGGTTTTTATTTTTTCAATTTGTTAATGTGGTGAATTACATTGATTGATTTGCGGATATTGAAGAATCCTTGCATCCCTGGGATAAAGCCCACTTGGTCATGGTGTATGATCTTTTTAATGTGTTGTTGGATTCTGATTGCTAGAATTTTGTTGAGGATTTTTGCATCTATGTTCATCAGTGATATTGGCCTGTAGTTTTCCTTTTTGTGACATCTTTGTCAGGTTTTGGTATTAGGGTGATGGTGGCCTCATAGAATGAGTTTGGAAGTTTACCTTCCTCTGCAATTTTCTGGAAGAGTTTGAGGAGGATAGGTGTTAGCTCTTCTCGAAATTTTTGGTAGAATTCAGCTGTGAAGCCGTCTGGACCTGGGCTTTTGTTTGCTGGAAGATTTCTGATTACAGTTTCAATTTCCGTGCTTGTGATGGGTCTGTTAAGATTTTCTATTTCTTCCTGGTTCAGTTTTGGGAAATTGTACTTTTCTAAGAATTTGTCCATTTCTTCCACGTTGTCCATTTTATTGGCATACAACTGCTGATAGTAGTCTCTTATGATCCTTTGTATTTCTGTGTTGTCTGTTGTGATCTCTCCATTTTCATTTCTAATTTTATTGATTTGATTTTTCTCTCTTTGCTTCTTGATGAGTCTGGCTAATGGTTTGTCAATTTTATTTATCCTTTCAAAGAACCAGCTTTTGGCTTTGTTGATTTTTGCTATGGTCTCTTTTGTTTCTTTTGCATTTATTTCTGCCCTAATTTTTAAGATTTCTTTCCTTCTACTAACTCTGGGGTTCTCCAACTCTTCCTTTTCTAGTTGCTTTAGTTGCAGAGTTAGGTTATTTATTTGACTTTTTTCTTGTTTCTTGAGGTATGCCTGTATTGCTATGAACTTTCCTCTTAGCACTGCTTTTATAGTGTCCCACAGGTTTTGGGTTGTTGTGTTTTCATTTTCATTAGTTTCTATGCATATTTTGATTTCTTTTTTGATTTCTTCTGTGATTTGTTGGTTATTCAGAAGTGTGTTGTTCAACCTCCATATGTTGGAATTTTTAATAGTTTTTCTCCTGTAATTGAGATCTAATCTTAATGCATTATGGTCAGAAAAGATGCTTGGAATGATTTCGATTTTTTTTTTGAATTTATCAAGTTTAGATTTATGGCCCAGGATGTGATCTATCCTGGAGAAGGTTCCATGAGCACTTGAAAAAAAAGTGAAATTCATTGTTTTGGGGTGAAATGTCCTATAGATATCAATTAGGTCTAACTGATCTAATGTATCATTTAAAGTTTGTGTTTCTTTGTTAATTTTCTGTTTAGTTGATCTGTCCATAGGTGTGAGTGGGGGTATTAAAGTCTCCCACTATTATTGTGTTATTGTTGATTTCCCCTTTCATACTTGTTAGCATTTGTCTTACATATTGCGGTGCTCCTATATTGGGGGCATATATATTTATAATTGTTATATCTTCTTCTTGGATTGTTCCTTTGATCATTATGTAGTGGCCTTCTTTGTCTCTTTTCACAGCCTTTGTTTTAAAGTCTATTTTATCGGATATGAGTATTGCCACTCCTGCTTTCTTTTGGTCTCTATTGCGTGGTATATCTTTTTCCAGCCCTTCACTTTCAGTCTGTATGTGTCCCTTGTTTTGAGGTGGGTCTCTTGTAAGCAGCATATAGAGGGGTCTTGTTTTTGTATCCATTCAGCCAGTCTTTGTCTTTTTGGTTGGGGCGTTCAACCCATTTACGTTTAAGGTAATTATTGATAAGTGTGATCCCGTTACCATTTACTTTATTGTTTTGGGTTCGGGTTTATACACCCTTTTCATGTTTCCTGTCTAGAGAATATCCTTTAGAATTTGTTGGAGAGCTGGTTTTGGTGGTGCTGAATTCTCTCAGCTTTTGCTTGTCTGTAAAGCTTTTGATTTCTCCTTCATATTTGAATGAGATCCTTGCTGGGTACAGTATTCTGGGCTGTAGGTTATTGTCTTTCATCACTTTAAGTATGTCTTGCCATTCCCTCCTGGCCTGAAGAGTTTCTATTGAAAGATCAGCTGTTATCCTTATGGAATGTGTGTTATTTGTTGTTTTTCCCTTGCTGCTTTTAATATTTGTTCTTTGTGTTTGATCTTTGTTAATTTGATTAATATGTGTCTTGGGGTGTTTCGCCTTGGGTTTATCCTATTTGGAACTCTCTGTGTTTCTTGGACTTGGGTGATTATTTCCTTCCCCATTTTAGGGAAGTTTTCAACTATTATCTCCTCAAGGATTTTCTCATGATCTTTCTTTCTGTCTTCTTCTTCTGGGACTCCTATAATTCGAATGTTGGAGCGTTTCATATTGTCCTGGAGGTCTCTGAGATTGTCCTCATTTCTTTTAATTCGTTTTTCTTGTTTCCTCTCTGATTCATTTATTTCTACCATTCTATCTTCTATTTCACTAATCCTATCTTCTGCCTCCGTTATTCTACTAATTGTTGCCTCCAGAGTGTTTCTGATCTCATTTATTGCATTATTCATTATATTTTGACTCTTTTTTATTTCTTCTAGGTCCTTGTTAAACCTTTCTTGCATCTTCTCAATCCTTGTCTCTAGCCTATTTATCTGTGATTCCATTTTGATTTCAAGATTTTGGATCATTTTCACTATCAATATTCGGAATTCCTTCTCGGTAGATTCCCTACTTCTTCCACTTTTGTTTTTGGTTTGGTGGGCAACTCTCCTGTTCCTTTACCTGCTGAGTATTCCTCTGTCTCTTCATCTTGGTTATATTGCTGCGTTTGGGGTGGCCTTTTTATATTCTGGAATTTGTGGAGTTCTCTTTATTATGGAGCTTCCTCACTTTGGGTGGGGTTCTATCAGTGGCTTGTCAAGGTTTCCTGGTTAGGGAGGCTTGTGTTGGAGTTTTGGTGGTGGAGCTGGGTTTCTTCTCTCTGGAGTGCAATGGAGTGACCCGTAATGGGTTACGAGACATCAAAGGTTTGGGGATAATTTTGAGCTGCCTGTATATTGAAGCTCAGGGGAGTGTTCCTGTGTTGCTGGAGAATTTGCGTGGTATGTCTTGTTTTGGAATTTGTTGGCCCTTGGGTGGAACTTGGTTTCGGTGTAGGTATGAAGGCATTAGATGGGCTCCTATTGCTTAATGTTCCCTGAATTCAAGAGTTCTCTAATGTTTTCAGGCTTTGGATTTAAGCCTCCTGCTTCTGGTTTTCAGTTTTATTTTTACAGTAGCCTCTAGACTTCTCCATCTATACAGCACCGATGATAAAACATCTAGGTTAAAGATGAAAAGTTTCTCCACATTGAGGGACACTCAGAGAGGTTCACTGAGTTATAAGGAGAAGAGAAGATGGAGGGGGTAGTTAGAGGTAACTGGAATGAGATGATGGTGAGATCAAAAGAGAAGAGAGCAAGCTAGCCAGTAGTCACTTCCTTATGTGCGCTCTATAGTCTGGACCACTCAGAGGTATTTACAGAGTTATACGGGGAAGAGGAGAGGGAGGAAGTAGACAGAGGTGACCAGGAGGATCAGAGAGAGGAATGAGTAGGAGAGAGACAAATCCTGCCAGTAACCTGTTCCTTAGGTGTTCTCCACCGTCTGGAACACACAGAGATTCACAGAGTTGGATAGAGGAGAGATGGGGGAGAAAAGAGACAGAGGCCACCTGGTGGAGAAAAAGGAGAGTCCAGAGGAGGAGAGAGTGGTCAAGCCAGTAATCTCGCTCTCAGGTAAACTGGGATAGTGAAGTTTGGGTTTTTAAATGTACAAAATTGACCACAAAAACCTAAGAGCAAAGATTAAAAATCTAGAGTAGAGGTTGGATTTTCAAAGATACAATATTAGAGAGAAGCAGAAGGAAAAAGGAAGAAAGAAAGAAAAAAAAAAAAAGAAAGAAAAAGAATTATTAAAAAACAAACAAACAAACAAAAATCAAAAAAAAAAAAAAGCCATCAACAACCATCCAAAGACTGTATATGGTGTTTGCCTTAAAAAAAAAAAAAAAAAAGTCTTTTTAAAAAAAAACAAAAAAAATATAGTAATAATAGGTTATAGAAATAAAAATTAGAGGAGAAATAGAAGACTTAACAATTAAAAAAAAGTTAGAAAAAAAAAAAGCAAAAAAAAAAAAAAGGAATGATTTTAAAAATATTAAAAATATCTGGCCCTTTCTGGTGTAATGGGCCGTGTGGGATCACTTCCAAGGTGGTTCCCTCTGTTTAACTTCTTCTGTTTGCTGGTTTTTTAGGCTCACTAGTTCAGTCACGCTGTGGGGAGGGGGGCTGCTGCTAACAAATAGCACTGTCGTGTGCACACAGTATCTCTGCCCCGCTTGACCTGTCCTTTCTCGGCGCACAAACCGCTCCGGCTCTAGGATGCTCAGCCGGGAACCGTCTGGGGCCGGCCCTAGGCTGCGTGCACTTCCCCGGTCCAAGCCGCTCAGGTTCGGCGCTCAGGCAGCCCTCAGAGGCACAGATTCGGCTCGAACTGCGCTTTGTGCCCTTCCCAGGTCCGAGTAGCTCAGGAGTTTGGCGCGAGCGCGATCGCCGCGGCTTGTCACCTTTTCTGCCGCTGCTGCTCAGCTTTCTGGGTGGACCGCTGGCGCACCCCGTGCGGTAGATTGTGACTGTCCAGCACCCCCAGAAGTCTTAGCAAAGGAGCTTGCTTGCAGTTAGGTAAGTAAAGTCTCTCCGGGTCTGCAATTGCCCCTTTCCAGTCCTTACGACTCTGGCTGCCTGTCCCGGCGGGGGATGGTCTGCAGCCGGCTTTTCCGTTCCGTCCTTTGTTCTGTGCTGGTCCTGGCGGTGTCTTATGTTCGAGCTTTTCGCGTGGTAGCTATCCCACAGTCTGGTTTGCTAGCCCAAGTTAGATCGTTCTGGTTGCGCGTGGGGCGTTCCTGCCCAATTCTTACAAAGCTCTGCAGCCCGCGCCTCCCGCGCGTCCCTGCCCTGCCCCCACTTCCAATGGCGGATGCAGGCGTCTGTGCTGCTTTTCCGCTGGGGAGTTACTGTTGGGCTTGTAATCTGTTGGTTTTAATTATTTATCTATTTTTCCTTCCTGTTATGTTGCCCTCTGTGTTTCCAAGGCTCGCCACAGACTCGGCAGGAGAGTGTTTCCTGGTGTTTGGAAACCTCTCTTCTTAAAAATTCCCTTGGACGGGCTTCCCTTCCCGGGACGAGCTCCCTCCCCACCTCCTTTGTCTCCTTTTTCGTCTTTTTATATTTTTTCCTACCTGTTTTTGAAGACAATGATCTGCTTTTCTGGTTGCCTGATGTCCTCTGCCAGCCTACAGAAGTTGTTTTGTGAAGTTTGCTCAGCGTTGAAATGTTCTTTTGAGGAATTTGTGAGGGAGAAAGTGGTCTTCCTGTCCTATTCCTCCGCCATCTTTCCCTCTCCCCAAAAGATACTGTTTAAAGCAAATATTTTGTATAGAGTTTTCAAAACTTTCAAAAGATGTTTCAGTGTTTACCTTTGAACTCATTGTGTTACGCTTCCCCCATTTATTCTTCTCTAACTTTTTTCATTTTTATGATCTCTACTTCTATCTTATCTTGTACTTTTCAACATAATATACTACATCTATATCCCTATCAAATTTCCTAGAAGCTTCTTACTCTTTCTTGTCACAGATTTCATTCATTTGCTTGTGCTGCACTTTTACTCTCCTCAGAGATTTTTTTATTCTCTAAGTCATGAAACACTTACACCATGCAATGAAATGCTTATTGTGAATCAACTATAGTACATTGATGAATGCCAGCTTGAACACTAATAACACACCAAATAATGTAACACTGTTACTGTTTACTGAATGAAATACATTTTCTCTCTGTCTTGGGAAAAATATGAAATAATTTTAAATGCACAGCTGGAAACCAGATATTTTTCTCTGAACATCAGATATCAGAGGAGATATCTGATCATTGAGACAATATTGATATTATAACCAGTTGTCATAGTCACTGATATGGGTGGCATTCCTCATTATTCAAAAAATAATCTGAATCACAAAAAGTGCTAATAATTAAAAAATTTTACATAGCACTTCAAAAAAAATCTGATTCTTCTAAGTTCAAATAAAGCACTTATCTTTGCCAATATTCAATATAATACTCTATTTCAGGATTTTTCTCCATAAAGATTACAGTTTCACTTAAGTTGTTTATTGTATAAAGCTATTAATGCACTACAAAACAAAGCTAGTGGAGGTGATGGAATTCCAGTTGAGCTGTTTCAAATCCTGAAAGATGATGCTTTGAAAGCGCTGCACTCAATATGCCAGCAAATTTGGAAAACTCAGCACTGGCCACAAGACTGAAAAGGTCAGTTTTCATTCCAATTACAAAGAAACACAATGCCAAAGAATGCTCAAACTACCGCACAATTGCACTCATCTCACACGCTAGTCAAGTAATGCTCAAAATTTTCCAAGCCAGGCTTCAGCAATACGTGAACTGTGAACTTCCTGATGTCCAAACTGGTTTTCGAAAAGGCAGAGGAACCAGAGATCAAATTGCCAACATCGCTGGATCATGGAGAAATCAAGAGAGTTCCAGAGAAACATCTATTTCTGCTTTATTGACTATGCCAAAGCCTTTGACTGTGTGGATCACAATAAACTGTGGAAAATTCTGAAAGAGATGGAAACACCAGACCACCTAACCTTCCTCTTCAGAAACCTGTATGTATGCAGGTCAGGAAGAAACAGTTAGAAGTGGACATGGAACAACAGACTGGTTCCAAATAGGAAAAGGAGTCCATCAAGGCTGTATATTGTCACCCTGCTTATTAAGTTATATGCAGAGTACATCATGAGAAATGCTGGGCTGGATAAAGCACAAGCTGGAATCAAGATTACCAGGAGAAATATCAATAACCTCAGATATGCACATGACACCACCTTATGGCAGAAAGTGAAGAGGAACTAAAAACTTCTTGATGAAAGAGAAAGGGAGAGAAAAAGTTGGCCTAAAGCTCAACATTCAGAAAACAAAGATCATGGCATCTGGTCCATCAGTTCATGGGAAATAGATGGGGAAACAGTGGAAACAGTGTCAGACTTTATTTTGGGGGCTCCAAAATCACTGCAGATGGTGATTGCAGCCATGAAATTAAAAGACACTTACTTTTTGGAAGAAAAAGTTATGACCAACCTAGATAGTATATTGAAAAGCAGAGACATTACTTTGCCAACATAGGTTTGTCTAGTCAAGGCTATGGTTTTCCAGTGGTCATGTACGGATGTGAGAGTTGGACTGTGAAAGAATGCTAAGTGCCGAAGAATTGACACTTTTTGAACTGTGGTGTTGGAGAAGACTCTTGAGAGTCCCTTGCGACTGCAAAAGAGAGAGAGGTCCGTGACGGCTGTGGATAAAGTGACTCCTGCTGGTGTGTACGGGCTTGTCTCTCTGGGCGTCAGGAAATGGAAAGCAATTCGGCTGTGGGTAATGTGGGGAGACGCGTGAAAGTTTGTATTGTTCCTTGGGTCGGGAACAGATATCCTGGAGAAGGAAATTGGCATAGCGCGCGCACTCCAGTGGGCGTAGCTATGCCATGAAAGAATTCGCAATGGATAGGAGGAACGGCTGGTAGGATTAACAGTGCGCATGTTCGCAAAGAAGTCAGACCACCCGACTGAGCAACTTCAACTAGTAGGCTGTGCTAGAAGTTAAAAGCAATAAATAAAACCATGTAGTAAGGCAGGTATGTTAGTAGAGAAAGTAATTCAATATTTTGTGCAGAGGGTTGGGCTACTGCATCTCCTATCGCCAAGGAAAAGCTTCTTCATTGTTCAGTTGCAGTGTTGGCTCAGTCATAAGTCCAAGCTCTTTGGCCCTAACCGGCGTGCGCATGGAACTGTGCAAGGCAGCACGGCAGTGGCGCGGTCCCTGGTCCATCACGCCGAGCTCGCCTGAGAGTTTACTGCAATACTCACAGGTGCCCATCGGTGAGTTGGTGATGCGCATCCAACGCAATCTCCTGCGTGCTCATGTAGCGTCGCGGCATTCTCCCTCACTGGCCTTCAATCTTGTCACAAGCATCAAGGGTGCTTGTCAAATGGTGCAGGCTCTTCACATGCAGGGTGCCAAAGAAGTACTGGGCGGCGGTATATCAGCTTGCAAACATCAGATCGCTCTCCAATGAAATATTACAGGAATTGACTTGCTCATTATAGGAAAGATGGACTGATTGGAATCTGCCTTAG
>NW_017194622.1:0-9253 GCF_001704415.2 Capra hircus
AATTCCCTGTCGTAAGTCGAGAGCACCTGCTGCAACTCGAGAAAATCCAGGAGGTTCCCCTCCAGGCGAGATGAGGCCCATTTCCGCTGAGGCGTCCTGATGCTAATCACACCTAACCTCTGGAAACTTCCAAAGGTTCCTTCACACCCTTGCTGCAACTCAAGAAGTTCCCCGACATACCCGTCTCCACTCGAGAGGAAGCACGAGAGTCCCGCCCAAATCCAGATGAGCCCCGTTTCCGCCTCCTAGCTCGAGTGGGGGATCCTTTCCCTGCGTGGTCGGGAAAGAATTCCCGGCATTCCCGTCCCATCTCAATACGCGCGCCTCTCCACAGGAAAGGCAGAGGAACTCCAGGGTCGTGCCACCACTCCTAGAGTCCCCCAGATGTCTTAGTCCATTCCAGGGAAACCTGTTTTCCCTGCACTGCCTCGACTTTCAAGCCCAAGATCGACTCACACCACGGTGGCACGTGGGACAGCCCTGTGGGAAAGACTCGTGGGAAAGCCTCGTGGGAAAGCCTTGAGGGAAAGCCACAGATCCCTTGATCCACGCGAAGGGAGGCGTGACACTGCTGCTACCACTCGGGAGGAAAGGGCACGTGCTGCCCAAAACGAGACGAGGACTGATTCCCCTTGGGAGACTCCAGAAGTACCCCAAGATCCATGTCAGCACTGGAGAGGAATCCTCAGGTTCCGGCACGGACATCACACAAGGTCTTAGGCCCGGGTCGACGGGAGAGGAATCCCGAGGCCCCAGAAAAACTCGCATGGGGACTGGCCTTTCCTGAGGCCACCAGAGCGGGTCCCTGATTTCCCCGTCGTAAGTCGAGAGCACCTGCCGCAACTCGAGAAAATCCAGGAGGTTCTCCCCTCCAGGCGAGATGAGGCCCATTTCCGCTGAGGCGTCTTGAGGCTAATCACACCTAACCTCTGGAACTTCCAAAGGGTCCTTCACACCCTTGCTGCAACTCAAGAATTTCGCCGACATACCCGTCTCCACTCGAGAGGAAGCACGAGAGTCCCGCCCACAACCAGAGGGGTCCCGCTTCCGCCTCCTAGCTCGAGAGGAGGAATCCTTTCCCTGCGTGGTCGGGAAAGAATTCCCGGCGTTCCCGTCGCATCTCAAGAGGAGGCTCTCTCCAAAGGAAAGGCGAGAGGAAATCCAGGGTCGTGCCCCCATTCCCAGAGTCCCCCAGATGTCTCAGTCCATTCCAGGGAAACCTGTTTTCCCTTCACTGCCTCGACTTTCAAGCCGAGGATCGACTCACACCACGGTGGCACGTGGGACAGCCCTGTGGGAAAGCCTCGTGGGAAAGCCTCAAGGGAAAGCCACAGATACCTTGAACCACGCGAAGGGAAGAGAGACACTGCTGCTACAGCTCGGGGGAAAGCGCACGTGCATGCCCCACTCGAGACGAGGACTTACTCCCCTGGGGAGACTCCAGAAGTACCCCAAGATCCATGTCAGCACTGGAGAGGAATCCTCAGGTTCCGGCACCGACTCCACAACAGGTCTTAGGTCCCAGCATCGACGGGAGAGGAATCCCGAGAGGCCCCAGAGAACTCGCATGGGGACTGGCCTTTCCTGAGGCCACCAGAGCGGGTCCCTGAGGTCCCCGCCGTAAGTCGAGAGCACCTGCTGCAAACTCGAGAAAATCCAGGAGGTTCTCCCCTCCAGACGAGATGAGGCCCATTTCCGCTGAGGCGTCACGAGGCTAATCACACCTAACCTCTGGAACTTCCATAGGGTCCTTCACACCCTTGCTGCAACTCAAGAAGTTCCCCGACATACCCGTCTCCACTCGAGAGGAAGCACGAGAGTCCCGCCCCAAACCTAGAGGAGCCCCGTTTCTGCCTCCTAGCTCGAGAGGAGGGATCCTTTCCCTGCGTGGTCAGGAAAGATTTCCCCGGCGTTCCCAGTCATATGTCAAGAGGAAGGCGATTCTCCACAGGAAAGGAGAGGAACTCCAGGGTGGTGCCCACCATTCCCTGAGTCCCCCAGATGTCTCAGTCCCATTCCAGGGAAACCTGTTTTCCCTGCACTGCCTCGACTTTCAAGCCGAGGATCGACTCACACCACGGTGGCACGTGGGACAGCCCTGTCGGAAAGCGCGTGGGAAAGCCTCGTGGGAAAGCCTCGGTGGGAAAGCCTCGAGGGAAAAGCCACAGATCCCTTGATCCCATTCGACGGGAAGCATGACAATGCTGCTCCATCTCGGCAGGAAATCGCACGGTGCATGCCCCCACTCGAGACGAGGACTGAGTCCCCTGGGGAGACTCTAGAATTACCCCAAGATCCGTTTCACAGTGGAGAGGAATCCTCAGGTTACGGGCACCGACTCCACACAAGGTCTTAGGCACCGGAATCGACGGGAGAGGAATCCGAGAGTCCTTCGAGCTACTCGCATTGGGACTGGCCTTTCCTGAGGCCACCAGAGCGGGTCCCTGATGTCCCCTTCGTAAGTCGAGAACAGCTGCCCCAACACGAGAAAATCCAGGAGGTTCTCCCCTCCAGGCAAGATGAGGCCCAATTACGCTGAAGTGTCCCGAGGCTCATCACACCTAACCTCTGGAACCTACTAAGGGTAATTCACACCATTGCTGCAACTCAAGAAGTTCCCCGACAAACCAATCTCCACTCGAGAGGAAGCACGAGAGTCGCGCCCACATTCAGAGGAGCCCCGGTTCCGCCTCCTAGCTCGAGTGGAGGGATCGTTTCCCTGCGTGTTCGGGAAAGAATTCACGGCGTTCCCGTCGCATCTCAAGAGGAGGCGCTCTCCACAGGAAAGGCGAGAGGAATTCTACAGTCGTCCCACCATTCCCAGAGTGCCCAAGTTGTCTCTATCCATTCCAGGGAAACCTGTTTTCCCTGCACTGCCTCGACTTTCAAGCCGAGGATCGGCTCACACCACGGTGGCACGTGGGACAGCCCTTTGGAAAATCCTCGAGGGAAAGCCACTGATCCCATTATCCACTCGACGGGTAGCATGACACTGCTGCTAGAGCTGGGGAGGAAACCGAACGTGCATGTCCCGACTCGAGACGAGGACTGACTCCCCTGGGGCGACTCCAGAAGTTCCCAAGATCCATGTCAGCATTGGAGAGGAATCCTCAGGTTCCCGCACTGACTCCAAACAAGGTATTAGGCCCTGGCATCGACGGTAGAGGAATCCCGAGAGGCTCCCGAGCAACTCGCAAGGGGACTGTCCTTTCCTAGGGCCACCAGAGCGGGTCTCTGAATTCCCTGTCGTAAGTCGAGAGCACCTGCTGCAACTCGAGAAAATCCAGGAGGTTCTCCCCTCCAGGCGAGATGAGGCCCATTTCCGCTGAGGCGTCCTGATGCTAATCACACCTAACCTCTGGAACTTCCAAAGGTTCCTTCACACCCTTGCTGCAACTCAAGAAGTTCCCCGACATACCCGTCTCCACTCGAGAGGAAGCACGAGAGTCCCGCCCAAATCCAGATGAGCCCCGTTTCCGCCTCCTAGCTCGAGTGGGGATCCTTTCCCTGCGTGGTCGGGAAAGAATTCCCGGCATTCCCGTCCCATCTCAATACGCGGCGCTCTCCACAGGAAAGGCAGAGGAACTCCAGGGTCGTGCCACCACTCCTAGAGTCCCCCAGATGTCTTAGTCCATTCCAGGGGAAACCTGTTTTCCCTGCACTGCCTCGACTTTCAAGCCCAAGATCGACTCACACCACGGTGGCACGTGGGACAGCCCTGTGGGAAAGACTCGTGGGAAAGCCGTGGGAAAGCCTTGAGGGAAAGCCACAGATCCCTTGATCCACGCGAAGGGAGGCGTGACACTGCTGCTACCACTCGGGAGGAAAGGGCACGTGCTGCCCAAAACGAGACGAGGACTGATTCCCTTGGGAGACTCAGAAGTACCCCAAGATCCATGTCAGCACTGGAGAGGAATCCTCAGGTTCCGGCACGGACATCACACAAGGTCTTAGGCCCCGGGTCGACGGAGAGGAATCCCGAGAGGCCCCAGAAAAACTCGCATGGGGCCTGGCCTTTCCTGAGGCCACCAGAGCGGGTCCCTGATTTCCCCGTCGTAAGTCGAGAGCACCTGCCGCAACTCGAGAAAATCCAGGAGGTTCTCCCTCCAGGCGAGATGAGGCCCATTTCCGCTGAGGCGTCTTGAGGCTAATCACACCTAACCTCTGGAACTTCCAAAGGGTCCTTCACACCCTTGCTGCAACTCAAGAATTTCGCCGACATACCCGTCTCCACTCGAGAGGAAGCACGAGAGTCCCGCCCACAACCAGAGGGGTCCCGCTTCCGCCTCCTAGCTCGAGAGGAGGAATCCTTTCCCTGCGTGGTCGGGAAAGAATTCCCGGCGTTCCCGTCGCATCTCAAGAGGAGGCTCTCTCCAAAGGAAAGGCGAGAGGAAATCCAGGGTCGTGCCCCATTCCCAGAGTCCCCCAGATGTCTCAGTCCATTCCAGGGAAACCTGTTTTCCCTTCACTGCCTCGACTTTCAAGCCGAGGATCGACTCACACCACGGTGGCACGTGGGACAGCCCTGTGGGAAAGCCTCGTGGGAAAGCCTCAAGGGAAAGCCACAGATACCTTGAACCACGCGAAGGGAAGAGAGACACTGCTGCTACAGCTCGGGGGAAAGCGCACATGCCCCCACTCGAGACGAGGACTTACTCCCCTGGGGAGACTCCAGAAGTACCCCAAGATCCATGTCAGCACTGGAGAGGAATCCTCAGGTTCCGGCACCGACTCCACAACAGGTCTTAGGTCCAGCATCGACGGGAGAGGAATCCCGAGAGGCCCCAGAGAACTCGCATGGGGACTGGCCTTTCCTGAGGCCACCAGAGCGGGTCCCTGAGGTCCCCGCCGTAAGTCGAGAGCACCTGCTGCAACTCGAGAAAATCCAGGAGGTTCTCCCCTCCAGACGAGATGAGGCCCATTTCCGCTGAGCGTCACGAGGCTAATCACACCTAACCTCTGGAACTTCCATAGGGTCCTTCACACCCTTGCTGCAACTCAAGAAGTTCCCCGACATACCCGTCTCCACTCGAGAGGAAGCACGAGAGTCCCGCCCAAACCTAGAGGAGCCCCGTTTCTGCCTCCTAGCTCGAGAGGAGGGATCCTTTCCCTGCTGGTCAGGAAAGATTTCCCGGCGTTCCCGTCATATGTCAAGAGGAGGCGATCTCCACAAAGGAGAAACCCAGGGTGGTGCCACCATTCCCTGAGTCCCCCAGATGTCTCAGTCCATTCCAGGGAAACCTGTTTTCCCTGCACTGCCTCGACTTTCAAGCCGAGGATCGACTCACACCACGGTGGCACGTGGGACAGCCCTGTCGGAAAAGCCGCGTGGGAAAGCCTCGTGGAAAGCCTCGTGGGAAAGCCTCGAGGGAAAGCCACAGATCCCTTGATCCATTCGACGGGAAGCATGACAATGCTGCTCCATCTCGGCAGGAAATCGCACGTGCATGCCCCCACTCGAGACGAGGACTGAGTCCCCTGGGGAGACTCTAGAATTACCCCAAGATCCGTTTCACAGTGGAGAGGAATCCTCAGGTTACGGCACCGACTCCACACAAAGGTCTTAGGCACCGGAATCGACGGAGAGAGGAATCCGAGAGTCCTTCGAGCTACTCGCATTGGGACTGGCCTTTCCTGAGGCCACCAGAGCGGTCCCTGATGTCCCCTTCGTAAGTCGAGAACAGCTGCCCCAAACACGAGAAAATCCAGGAGGTTCTCCCCTCCAGGCAAGATGAGGCCCAATTACGCTGAAGTGTCCCGAGGCTCATCACACCTAACCTCTGGAACCTACTAAGGGTAATTCACACCATTGCTGCAACTCAAGAAGTTCCCGACAAACCAATCTCCACTCGAGAGGAAGCACGAGAGTCGCGCCCACATTCAGAGGAGCCCGTTCCGCCTCCTAGCTCGAGTGGAGGGATCGTTTCCTGCGTGTTCGGGAAAGAATTCACGGCGTTCCCGTCGCATCTCAAGAGGAGGCGCTCTCCACAGGAAAGGCGAGAGGAATTCTACAGTCGTCCCACCATTCCCAGAGTGCCCAAGTTGTCTCTATCCATTCCAGGGAAACCTGTTTTCCCTGCACTGCCTTTTCAAGATCGGCTCACACCACGGTGGCACGTACAAAATCCTCGAGGGAAAGCCACTGATCCATTATCCACTCGACGGGTAGCATACACTGCTGCTAGCTGGGGAGGAAACCGAACGTGCATGTCCCGACTCGAGACGAGGACTGACTCCCCTGGGGCGACTCCAGAAGTTCCCAAGATCCATGTCAGCATTGGAGAGGAATCCTCAGGTTCCCGCACTGACTCCAAACAAGGTATTAGGCCCTGGCATCGAGAGGAATCCCGAGAGGCTCCGAGCAACTCGCAAGGGACTGTCCTTTCCTAGGCCACCAGAGCGGGTCTCTGAATTCCCTGTCGTAAGTCGAGAGCACCTGCTGCAACTCGAGAAAATCCAGGAGGTTCTCCCCTCCAGGCGAGATGAGGCCCATTTCCGCTGAGGCGTCCTGATGCTAATCACACCTAACCTCTGGAACTTCCAAAGGTTCCTTCACACCCTTGCTGCAACTCAAGAAGTTCCCCGACATACCCGTCTCCACTCGAGAGGAAGCACGAGAGTCCCGCCCAAATCCAGATGAGCCCCGTTTCCGCCTCCTAGCTCGAGTGGGGGGATCCTTTCCCTGCGTGGTCGGGAAAGAATTCCCGGCATTCCCGTCCATCTCAATACGCGGCGCTCTCCACAGGAAAGGCAGAGGAACTCCAGGTGACCACTCCTAGAGTCCCCAGATGTCTTAGTCCATTCCAGGGAAACCTGTTTTCCCTGCACTGCCTCGACTTTCAAGCCCAAGATCGACTCACACCACGGTGGCACGTGGGACAGCCCTGTGGGAAAGACTCGGGGAAAGCCTCGTGGGAAAGCCTTGAGGGAAAGCCACAGATCCCTTGAACCAGGGAGGCGTGACACTGCTGCTACCACTCGGAGGAAAGGGCACGTGCTGCCCAAAACGAGACGAGGACTGATTCCCCTTGGAGACTCCAGAAGTACCCCAAGATCCATGTCAGCACTGGAGAGGAATCCTCAGGTTCCGGCACGGACATCACACAAGGTCTTAGGGCCCCGGGGTCGACGGGAGAGGAATCCCGAGAGGCCCCAGAAAAACTCGCATGGGGACTGGCCTTTCCTGAGGCCACCAGAGCGGGTCCCTGATTTCCCCGTCGTAAGTCGAGAGCACCTGCCGCAACTCGAGAAAATCCAGGAGGTTCTCCCCTCCAGGCGAGATGAGGCCCATTTCCGCTGAGGCGTCTTGAGGCTAATCACACCTAACCTCTGGAACTTCCAAAGGGTCCTTCACACCCTTGCTGCAACTCAAGAATTTCGCCGACATACCCGTCTCCACTCGAGAGGAAGCACGAGAGTCCCGCCCACAACCAGAGGGGTCCCGCTTCCGCCTCCTAGCTCGAGAGGAGGAATCCTTTCCCTGCGTGGTCGGGAAAGAATTCCCGGCGTTCCCGTCGCATCTCAAGAGGAGGCTCTCTCCAAAGGAAAGGCGAGAGGAAATCCAGGGTCGTGCCCCCATTCCAGAGTCCCCCAGATGTCTCAGTCCATTCCAGGGAAACCTGTTTTCCCTTCACTGCCTCGACTTTCAAGCCGAGGATCGACTCACACCACGGTGGCACGTGGGACAGCCCTGTGGGAAAGCCTCGTGGGAAAGCCTCAAAAGCACAGATACCTTGAACCACGCGAAGGGAAGAGAGACTGCTGCTACAGCTCGGGGGAAAGCGCACGTGCATGCCCCACTCGAGACGAGGACTTACTCCCCTGGGGAGACTCCAGAAGTACCCCAAGATCCATGTCAGCACTGGAGAATCCTCAGGTTCCGGCACTCCACAACAGGTCTTAGGTCCAGCATCGACGGAAGAGGAATCCCGAGAGGCCCAGAAACTCGCATGGGGACTGGCCTTTCCTGAGGCCACCAGAGCGGGTCCCTGAGGTCCCCGCCGTAAGTCGAGAGCACCTGCTGCAACTCGAGAAAATCCAGGAGGTTCTCCCTCCAGACGAGATGAGGCCCATTTCCGCTGAGGCGTCACGAGGCTAATCACACCTAACCTCTGGAACTTCCATAGGGTCCTTCACACCCTTGCTGCAACTCAAGAAGTTCCCCGACATACCCGTCTCCACTCGAGAGGAAGCACGAGAGTCCCGCCCAAACCTAGAGGAGCCCCGTTTCTGCCTCCTAGCTCGAGAGGAGGGATCCTTTCCCTGCGTGGTCAGGAAAGATTTCCCGGCGTTCCCGTCATATGTCAAGAGGAGGCGATCTCCACAGGAAAGGAGAGGAACTCCAGGGTGGTGCCACCATTCCTGAGTCCCCCAGATGTCTCAGTCCATTCCAGGGAAACCTGTTTTCCCTGCACTGCCTCGACTTCAACCGAGGATCGACTCACACCACGGTGGCACGTGTGGACAGCCCTGTCGGAAAGCCGCGTGGGAAAGCCTCGTGGGAAAGCCTCGTGGGAAAGCTCGAGGAAAGCCACAGATCCCTTGATCCATTCGACGGGAAGCATGACAATGCTGCTCCATCTCGGCAGGAAATCGCACGTGCATGCCCCACTCGAGACGAGGACTGAGTCCCCTGGGGAGACTCTAGAATTACCCCAAGATCCGTTTCACAGTGGAGAGGAATCCTCAGGTTACGGCACCGACTCCACACAAGGTCTTAGGCACCGGAATCGACGGGAGAGGAATCCCGAGAGTCCTTCGAGCTACTCGCATTGGGACTGGCCTTTCCTGAGGCCACCAGAGCGGGTCCCTGATGTCCCCTTCGTAAGTCGAGAACAGCTGCCCCAACACGAGAAAATCCAGGAGGTTCTCCCCTCCAGGCAAGATGAGGCCCAATTACGCTGAAGTGTCCCGAGGCTCATCACACCTAACCTCTGGAACCTACTAAGGGTAATTCACACCATTGCTGCAACTCAAGAAGTTCCCCGACAAACCAATCTCCACTCGAGAGGAAGCACGAGAGTCGCGCCCACATTCAGAGGAGCCCCGGTTCCGCCTCCTAGCTCGAGTGGAGGGATCGTTTCCCTGCGTGTTCGGGAAAAGAATTCACGGCGTTCCCGTCGCATTCAAGAGGAGGCGCTCTCCACAGGAAAGGCGAGAGGAATTCTACAGTCGTCCACCATTCCCAGAGTGCCCAAGTTGTCTCTATCCATTCCAGGGAAACCTGTTTTCCCTGCACCTTCGACTTTCAAGC
>NW_017194623.1:0-9252 GCF_001704415.2 Capra hircus
GAGAGGAACTCCAGGGTCGTGCCACCATTCCCAGAGTCCCCAAGATGTCTCAGTCCATTCCAGGGAAACCTGTTTTCCCTGCACTGCCTCGACTTTCAAGCCGAGATGACTCACACCACGGTGGCACGTGGGACATCCCTGTGGGAAAGCCTCGTGGGAAACCTCGAGGGAAAGCCACACATCCCTTGATCCACGCGAAGGGAAGCATGACAGTGCTGCTACAGTTCCGGAGGAAAGCGTACGTGCATGCCCCCACTCGAGACGAGGACTGACTCCCCTGGGGAGACTCCAGAAGTACCCCAAGATCCATGTCAGCACTGGAGAGGAATCCTCAGGTTCCGGCACCGCCTCCACACAAGGTCTTATGCCGGGGTCCAGCCCCGGTGGATCCAGGGAATTCGAAGGGTGGACGGCGTTGGTGTGGAAAGACTTGTTTATTTATTAATGCAAGATTAGATTAGGAAACTATAGTGTAGTAAGAAGATTAAATTGGAGGAAGAGGGCTGAATAGCTTGGTTTACGCGGACGGCCAATAAAATTCCAGACAAGGAATTTGCACCACCTACGTTGGGCCACCGGCGCCCGCTTGAATATCTAAGGGTGCCTCGCCTTAAGCTCCCTTTTGTGCGGGTCTTAACAGCCAGGGCAAGTAAGTAGACCTGGCGAGCCTCCGCACTCCAGGTGGAGATTCAGCCTGAAGTTATAGTAAAGAGCAGAGAGAAGGAAAGGTAGAGAAGAAGAAAGAGAGAGAAAGACACGGGGGAGCCAGAGTCCCAAGAAACCAGGCTGAGAGACTAGTTCGAGAAGCTGGTCGAGAAACTGGCCCCGGCCCCTGGCCTCCTCCTTTATTGTTCAGAAGGCCTTTTATACTTTTGATAAAACATGGAGATCAATGGATAACACAAAATTATGTAGTGTTCGCAACCCAGATTCTTTCTGTATATCATTTTGTATACAAAAGGTCTCAGGTGATTTACATTATCTTCTGGCCAAGAGGCTTGTTAACACTTTTTGGCTCTCTTCCTTAATGAATGTTAATTTTGTTTCCCCTGAAGTGTTTTTCTTTAATCTGCATCTCCTTAAAGCATTAAAGTTACATCTCTATAGAACAAAGGTGCAGTGGGTTATAACAAAGAAGGTACTTAACTCAAAGATCTAATGTTGCTAATACCAGGTCTACTACTTGTTTTTCTATATACCAACTATATCTAAAAATAAAGGATATGAAAATTTGGCAGCAAGCATTGACCCAAAAAATGAAACTATTAATCAGTCTTATTCTAAAGATTCTGACTTCTCGGAAGCTCCTGCATTCCTAGGATGTTTTAAGCTTCCTGTGCCTCCTGCGGTCAGGAGGCCTCAAACAATCACAAGCGCAGCTGTACGAGTCCTACAGGCAGGCTAGAAAGAAATCAGAGGTTTTTGGATTGAAACACTCTTTCAAATGCAGAAGACTAACGGCCTGAATTGACTTTTTCCAGAAAAGGTCAGAAGAGTGAAAAAGCAGAGCACAAAAACCGGCAGATTTTTGTTGGGGTATGCTTAAAAATTTCCAGAGGGATCCCTGAAGTCTGAGCATGCCTTGCGTATGTCAGCTTCCTTCCTCATAACCTTGTCACGGGCGGGCTTCCTCACACTGGCTCCCGGCAGTCTTAGGCCCCGGCATCGACGGGAGAGGAATCCCGAGAGGCCCCCGAGCAACTCGCATGCGGACTGGCCTTTCCTGAGGCCACCAGAGCGGGTCCCTGAGGTCCCCGTCGTAAGTCGAGAGCACCTGCCGCAACTCGAGAAAATCCAGGAGGTTCTCCCCTCCAGGCGAGATGAGGCCCATTTCCACTGAGGCGTCTCAGGCTAATCACACCTAACCTCTGGAACTTCCAAAGGGTCCTTCACACCCTTGCTGCAACTCAAGAGTTTCCCGACATACCCGTTTCCACTCGAGAGGAAGCACGAGAGTCCCGCCCACATCCAGAGGAGCCCCCGTTTCCGCCTCCTAACTCGAGAGGAGGATCCTTTTGCGTGGTCGGGAAAGAATTCCCTTCCCGCATCTCTCTCCACAGGAAAGGCGAGAGGAACTCCAGGGTCGTGCCACCATTCCCAGAGTCCCCCAGATGTCTCAGTCCATTTCAGGGAAACCTGTTTTCCCTGCACTTCCTCGACTTTCAAGCGAGGATCGACTCACACCACGGTGACACGTGGGACAGCCCTGTGGGAAAGGAAAGCCTCGAGGGAAAGCCACAGATCCCTTGATCCACGCGAAGGGAAGCGTGACACTGCTGCTACAGCGGGAGGAAAGCGCACGTGCATGCCCCCACTCGAGACGAGGACTGACTCCCCTGGGAGACTCCAGAGTACCCCAAGATCCATGTCAGCACTGGAGAGGAATCCTCAGGTTCCGGCACCGACTCACACAAGGTCTTAGGCCCCGGCATCGACGGAGAGGAATCCCGAGAGGCCCCGAGCAACTCGCATGGGACTGGCCTTTCCTGAGGACACCAGAGCGGGTCCCTGAGGTCCCCGTCGTAAGTCGAGAGCACCTGCCGCAACTCGAGAAAATCCAGGAGGTTCTCCCCTCCAGGCGAGATGAGGCCCATTTCCACTGAGGCGTCTCAGGCTAATCACACCTAACCTCTGGAACTTCCAAAGGGTCCTTCACACCCTTGCTGCAACTCAAGAAGTTCCCCGACATACCCGTTTCCACTGGAGAGGAAGCACGAGATTCCCGCCCACATCCAGAGGAGCCCCGTTTCCGCCTCCTAACTCGAGAGGAGGGATCCTTTCCCTGCGTGGTCGGGGAAAGAATTCCCGAAGTTCCCGTTGCATCTGAAGAGGAGGCGCTCTCCACAGGAAAGGCGAGAGGAACTCCAGGGTCGTGCCACCATTCCCAGAGTCCCCCAGATGTCTCAGTTCATTTCAGGGAAACCTGTTTTCCCTGCACTTCCTCGACTTTCAAGGCCGAGGATCGACTCACACCACGGTGACACGTGGGACAGCCCTGTGGGAAAGCCTCGTGGGAAAGCCTCGAGGGAAAGCCACAGATCCCTTGATCCACGCGAAGGGAAGCGTGACACTGCTGCTACAGCCCGGGAGGAAAGCGCACGTGCATGCCCCCACTCGAGACGAGGACTGACTCCCCTGGGGAGACTCCAGACGTACCCCAAGATCCATGTCAGCACTGGAGAGGAATCCTCAGGTTCCGGCACCGACTCCACACAAGGTCTTAGGCCCCGGCATCGACGGGAGAGGAATCCCGAGAGGCCCCCGAGCAACTCGCTTGGGGACTGGCCTTTCCTGAGGCCACCGGAGCGGGTCCGTGAGGTCCCCATCGTAAGTCGAGAGCACCTGCCACAACTCGAGAAAATCCAGGAGGTTCTCCCCTCCTGGCGAGGTGAGGCTCCTTTCTGCTGAGGCGTCTCGAGGCTAATCACACCTACCCTCTGGAACTTCCAAAGGGTCCTTCACACCCTAGCTGCAACTCAAGAAGTTCCCGGATATACCCGTCTCCACTCGAGAGGAAGCACGAGCGTCCCGCCCACATCCAGAGGAGCCCCGTTACCGCCTCCTAGCTCGAGAGGTGGTATCCTTTCCCTGCAGGGTCGGGAAAGAATTCCCGGGCGTTCCTGTTGCATCTCACGAGGAGGCGCTCTCCACCTGAAAGGCGAGAGGGACTCAAGGGTCGTGCCACCATTTCCAGAGTACTGCAGATGTCTCAGTCCATTCCAGGGAAACCTGTTTTCCCTGCACTGCCTCGACTTTCAAGCCGAGGATCGAATCACACCACAGTGGCACGTGGGACAGCCCTGTGGGAAAGCCTCGAGGGAAAGCCACAGATGCCTTGATCCACGGGAAGGGAAGTGTGACACTGCTGCTAACAGCTCGGAGGAAAAGCACACGTGCATGCCCCACTCGAGACGAGGACTGACTCCCCTGGGGCGATTCCAGAAGTACCCCAAGATCCATGTCAGCACTGGAGAGGAATCCTCAGGTTCCGGCACCGACACCGCACAAGGTCTTAGGCCTGGGCATCGATGGGAGAGGAATCCCGAAAGGCCCCCGAGCAACTCGCATGGGGACTGGCCTTTCCTGAGGCCACCAGAGCGGGTCCCTGAGGACCCCGTCGTAAGTCGAGAGCGCCTGCCGCAACTCGAGAAAATCCAGGAGGTTCTCCCTTCCAGGCGAGATGATTCCCATTTCTGCTGAGACGTCTCGAGGCTAATCACACCTAACCTCTGGAAGTTCCAAAGGGTCCTTCACACCCTTGCTGCAACTCAAAAATTCCCCGACATACCCGATTCCACTCGAGAGGAAGCACGAGAGTCCCGCCCACATCCAGAGGAGCCCCGTTTCCGACTCCTAGCTCGAGAGGAGGGATCCTTTCCCTGCGTGGTCGGGAAAGAATTCCCGGCGTTCCCGTCGCATCTCAAGAGGGGCACTCTCCACAGGAAAGGCGAGAGGAACTCCAGGGTCGTGCCACCATTCCCAGAGTCCCACAGATGTCTTAGTCCATTCCAGGGAAACCTGTTTTCCCTGCACTGCCTCGACGTTCAAGAAGAGGATCGACTCACACCACGGTGGCACGTGGACAGCCCTGAGGGAATGCCTCGTGGGAAAGCCTCGTGGGAAAGCCTCGTGAGGAAACCTCGAGGGAAAGTCACTGATCCCTTGATCCACACGACGGGAGCATGACACTGCTGCTACAGCTCGGGAAGAAAGCGCAGGTGCATGCCCCCACTCGAGACGAGGACTGACTCCCCTGGGGAGACTCCAGAAGTACCCCCAAGATCCATGTCAGCACTGGAGAGGAAACCTCAGGTTCTGGCACCGACTCCACACAAGGTCTTAAGCCCCGGCATCGACGGGAGAGGAATCCCGAGAGCCCCCGAGCAACTCGAAAGGGGAATGGCATTTCCTGAGGTCCCCAGAGCGGGTCCCTGAGATCCCCGTCGTAAGTCGAGAGCACCTGCCCTAACTCGAGAAAATCCAGGAGGATCTCCCCTCCAGGCGAGATGAGGCCCATTTCTGCTGAGGCGTCTCCAGGCTAATCACAACCTAACCTCTGTAACTTACAAAGGGTCCTTCAAATCCTTGCTGCAACTCAAGAAGTTCCCCGACATACCCGTCTCCTCTCGAGAGGAAGCACGAGAGTCCCGCCCACATCAAGAGGAGCCCCGTTTCCGCCTCCTAGCTCGAGAGCAGGAATCCCTTCCCTGCGTGGTCGGGAAAGAATTCCCGGCGTTCCCGTCGCATCTCAAGAGGAGGTGCTCTCCACAGGAAAGGCGAGAGGAACTCCAGGGTCGTGCCACCATTCCAAGAGTCCCCAGATGTCTCAGTCCATTCCAGGGAAAACTATTTTCCCTGCACTGACTCGACTTTCAAGCCTAGGATCGACTCACACCACGGTGACACGTGGGACAGACCTGTGGGCAAGACTCGTGGGAAAGCCCTCGAGGGAAAGCCACAGATCCCTTGATCCACGCGAAAGGAAGTGTGACACTGCTGCTACAGCTCGGGAGGAAAGCGCATGTGCATGCCCCCACTTAGAGGAGGACTGACTCCCCTGAGTAGACTCCAGAAGTACCCCAAGATCCATGTCAGCAATGGAGAGGAATCCTCAGGTTTTTGGCACAGACTCCACAAAAGATCTTAGGCCCCTGGCATCGACGGGAGAGGAATTCCAAGAGGCCTCCGAGCAACTCGCATGGGACTGGCCTTTAGTGAGGCCACCAGAGTGCGTACCCGACGTCCCCGTCTTAAGTCGAGAGCACCTGCCGCAACTCGAGAAAATCCAGGAGGTTCTCCCCTCCAGGCGAGATGAGGCCCATTTCCCTGAGGCGTCTCGAGGCTAATCACACCTAACCTCTGGAACTTCCAAAGGGTCCTTCACAAGCTTGCTGCAACTCAAGAAGTTCCCCGACATACCCGTCTCCACTCGAGAGGAAGCACGAGAGTCCCGCCCACATCCAGAGCAGCCCCATTTCCGCCTCCTAGCTCGAGAGGAGGGATCCTTTCCCTGCGTGGTCGGGAAAGAATTCCCGACGTTCCCGTCGCATCTCAAGAGGAGGCGCTCTCCACAGGAAAGGCGAGAGGAACTCCAGGGTCGTGCCACCATTTCCCAAAGTCCACAAGATGTCTCAGTCCATTCCAGGGAAACCTGTTTTCCCTGCACTGCCTCGACTTTCAAGCCGAGGATGGACTCACACCACGGTGGCACGTGGGACATGCCCTGTGGGAAAGCCTCGTGGGAAAGCCTCGTGGGAAAGCCTCGAGGGAAAGCTACACATCCCTTGATCCACGCGAAGGGAAGCATGACAGTGCTGCTACCAGTTCGGGAGAAAGCGTACGTGCATGCCCCACTCGAGACGAGGACTGACTCCCCTTGGGAGACTCCAGAAGTACCCCAAGATCCATGTCAGCACTGGGAGAGGAATCCTCAGGTTCCGGCACCGCCTCCACACAAGGTCTTATGCCGGGGTCCAGCCTCGGTGGATCCAGGGAATTCGAAGGGTGGACGGCGTTGGCGTGGAAAGACTTGTTTATTTATTAATGTAAGATTAGATTAGGAAAACTATAGTGTAGTACCAAGATTAAGTGGAGGAAGAGGGCTGAATAGCTTGGTTTATGCGGACGGCCAATAAAATTCCAGACAAGGAATTTACCACCACCTACGTTGGGCCACCGGCGCCCGCCTTGAATATCTAAGGGTGCCTCGCCTTAAGCTCCCTTTTGTGCGGGTCTTAAACAGCCAGGGCAAGTAAGTAGACCTGGCGAGCCTCCGCACTCCAGGTGGAGATTCAGCCTGAAGTTATAGTAAAGAGCAGAGAGAAGGAAAGGTAGAGAAGAAGAAAGAGGAGAGAAAGACCACGGGGGGAGCCAGAGTCCCAAGAACCAGGCTGAGAGACTAGTTCGAGAAGCTGGTCCGAGAAACTGGCCCCCGGCCCCTGGCCTCCTCCTTTATTGTCAGAAGGCCTTTTATACTTTTGATAAAACCATGGAGATCAATGGATAACACAAAATTATGTAGTGTTCGCAACCCAGATTCTTTCTGTATATCATTTTGTATACAAAAGGTCTCAGGTGATTTACATTATCTTCTGGCCAAGAGGCTTGTTAACACTTTTTGGCTCTCTTCCTTAATGAATGTTAATTTTGTTTCCCCTGAAGTGTTTTTCTTTAATCTGCATCTCCTTAAAGCATTAAAGTTACATCTCTATAGAACAAAGGTGCAGTGGGTTATAACAAAGAAGGTACTTAACTCAAAGATCTAATGTTGCTAATACCAGGTCTACTACTTGTTTTTCTATATACCAACTATATCTAAAAATAAAGGATATGAAAATTTGGCAGCAAGCATTGACCCAAAAAATGAAACTTTAATCAGTCTTATTCTAAAGATTCTGACTCCTCGGAAGCTCCTGCATTCCTAGGATGTTTTAAGCTTCCTGTGCCTCCTGCGGTCAGGAGGCCTCAAACAATCACAAGCGCAGCTGTACGAGTCCTACAGGCAGGCTAGAAAGAAATCAGAGGGTTTTTGGATTGAAACACTCTTTCAAATGCAGAAGACTAACGGCCTGAATTGACTTTTTCCAGAAAAGGTCAGAAGAGTGAAAAAGCAGAGCACAAAAACCGGCAGATTTATGTTGGGGTACGTGCTTAAAAAATTTCCAGAGGGATCCCTGAAGTCTGAGCATGCCTTGCGTATGTCAGCTTCCTTCCTCATAACCTTGTCACGGGCGGGCTTCCTCACACTGGCTCCCGGCAGTCTTAGGCCCCGGCATCGAAGGGAGAGGAATCCGAGAGGCCCCCGAACAACTCGCATGCGGACTGGCCTTTCCTGAGGCCACCAGAGCGGGTCCCTGAGGTCCCCGACGTAAGTCGAGAGCACCTGCCGCAACTCGAGAAAATCCAGGAGGTTCTCCCCTCCAGGCGAGATGAGGCCCATTTCCACTGAGGCGTCTCGAGGCTAATCACACCTAACCTCTGAACTTCCAAAGGGTCCTTCACACCCTTGCTGCAACTCAAGAAGTTCCCCGACATACCCGTCTCCACTCGAGAGGAAGCACGAGAGTCCGCCCACATCCAGAGGAGCCCCGTTTCCGCCTCCTAACTCGAGGGGAGGGATCCTTTCCCTGCGAGGTCGGGAAAGAATTCCCGACGTTCCCGTTGCATCTGAAGAGGAGGCGCTCTCCACAGGAAAGGCGAGAGGAACTCCAGGGTCGTGCCACCATTCCCAGAGTCCCCCAGATGTCTCAGTCCATTCCAGGGAAACCTGTTTTCCCTGCACTGCCTCGACTTTCAATCCGAGGAACGACTCACACCATGGTGGCACGTGGAAGAGCCCTGTGGGAAAGATTCGTGGGAAAGCCTCGTGGGAAAGCCTCGAGGGAAAGCCACAGATCCCTTGATCCACGCGAAATGAAGCGTGACACTGCTGCTACAGCTCGGGCGGAAACGCACGTGCATACCCCACTCGAGACGAGGACGGACTCCCCCCGGGAGACTCCAGAAGTACCCCATGATCCATGTCAGCACTGGAGAGGAATCCTCAGGTTCCGGCACCGACTCCACACAAGGTCTTAGGCCCCGGCATCGACGGGAGAGGAATCCCGAGAGGCCCCGAGCAACTCGCATGGGGACTGGCCTTTCCTGAAGCCACCAGAGCGGGGCTCTGAGGTCCCCGTCGTAAGTCGAGAGCACCTGCCGCAAAGTCGAGAAAATCCAGGAGGTTCTCCCTCCAGGCGAGATGAGGCCCATTTCCGCTGAGGCGTCTCGAGGTTAATCACACCTAACCTCTGGAACTTCCAAAGGGTCCTTCACACCCTTGCTGCAACTCAAGAAGTTCCCCGACATACCCGTATCCACTCGAGAGGAAGCACGAGAGTTCCGCCGACATCCAGAGGAGCCCCGGTTCCGCTCTCTCGAGAGGAGGGATCCTTTCCCTGCGTGGTCGGGAAAGAATTCCGCATTTCCGTCGCATCTAAAGAGGAGGCGCTCTCCACAGGAAAGGCGAGAGGAACTCCAGGGTCGAGCCACCATACCCTGAGTCCCCCAGATGTCTCAGTCCATTCCAGGGAAAACCTGTTTTCCCTGCACTGCCTCGACTTTCAAGGAGGATCGACTCACACCACGGTGGCACGTGGGGACAGCCCTGTGGGAAAGCCTCGTGGAAAGCTCCTGCCGAAACGTCGAGTGAAAGCCACAGATTTCTTCATCCACGCGAAGGAAGCATGACACTGCCTGCTACAGCTCGGGAGG
>NW_017194624.1:0-9252 GCF_001704415.2 Capra hircus
GGTGCTCTCGACTTACGACGGGGACCTCAGGACCCGCTCTGGTGGCCTCAGAAAGGCCAGTTCCCCATGCGAGTTGTCGGGGGCCTCTCGGGATTCCTCTCCGTCGATGCCGGGGCCTAAGACCTTGTGTGGAGTCGGTGCCGGAACCTGAGGATTCCTCTCCAGTGCTGACATGGATCTTGGGGTACTTCTGGAGTCTCCCCAGTGGAGTCAGTCCTCGTCTCGAGTGGCGGGCATGCACGTGCGCTTTTTTTCCTCGAGCTGTAGCAGCAGTGTCACGCTTCCCTTCGCGTGGATCAAGGGATCTGTGGCTTTCCCTCGAGGCTTTCCACGAGGCTTTCCCACAGGGCTGTCCCACGTGCCACCGTGGGTGTGATCGATCCTCGGCCTTGAAAGTCGAGGCAGTGCAGGGAAAACAGGTTTTCCCTGGAATGGACTGAGACATCTGGGGGACTCTGGGAATGGTGGCACGACCCTGGAGTTCCTCTCGCCTTTCCTGTGGAGAGCGCCTCCTCTTGAGATGCGACGGAACGCCGGGAATTCTTTCCCGACACGCAGGGAAAGGATCCCTCCTCTCGAGCTAGGAGGCGGAAACGGGGCTCCTCTGGATGTGGGCGGGACTCTCGTGCTTCTCTCGAGGAGACGGGTATGTCGGGGAACTTCTTGAGTTGCAGCAAGGGTGTGAACCCTTTGGGAAGCTCCAGAGGTTAGGTGTGATTAGCCTCGAGATGCCTCAGCGGAAATGGGCCTCATCTCGCCTGGAGGGGAGAACCTCCTGGATTTTCTCGAGTTGCGGCAGGTGCTCTCGACTTACGACGGGGACCTCAGGGAATCTGGTGGGCCTCAGGAAAGGCCAGTCCCCATGCGAGTTGCTCGGGGGGCCTCTCGGGATTCCTCTCCCGTCGATGGGCCTAAGACCTTGTGTGGAGTCGGTGCCGGAACCTGAGGATTCCTCTCCAGTGCTGACATGGATCTTGGGGTACTTCTGGAGTCTCCCCAGAGAGTCAGTCCTCCTCTCGAGTGGGGGCATGCACGTGCGCTTTCCTTCCGAGCCTGTAGCAGCAGTGTCACGCTTCCCTTCGCGTGGATCAAGGATCTGTGGCTTTCCCTCGAGGCTTTCCACGAGGGCTTTCCCACGAGGCTTTTCCCACAGGGCTGTCCCACGTGCCACCGTGGTGTGAGTCGATCCTCGGCTTGAAAGTCGACGCAGTGCAGGGAAAAAGGTTTCCCTGGAATGGACTGAGACATCTGGGGACTCTGGGAATGGTGGCACGACCCTGGAGTTCCTCTCGCCTTTCCTGTGGAGAGCGCCTCCTCTTGAGATGCGACGGAACGCCGGGAATTCTTTCCCGACCACGCAGGGAAAGGATCCCTCCTCTAGCTAGGAGGCGGAAACGGGGCTCCTCTGGATGTGGCGGGACTCTCGTGCTTCTCTCGAGTGGAGACGGGTATGTCGGGGAACTTCTTGAGTTGCAGCAAGGGTGTGAAGGACCCTTTGGAAGTTCCAGAGGTTAGGTGTGATTAGCCTCGAGACGCCTCAGCGGAAATGGGCCTCATCTCGCCTGGAGGGGAGAACCTCCTGGATTTTCTCGAGTTGCGGCAGGTGCTCTCGACTTACGACGGGGACCTCAGGACCGCTCTGGTGGCCTCAGGAAAGGCCAGTCCCCATGCGAGTTGCTCGGGGCCTCTCGGGATTCCTCTCCATCGATACTGGGGCCTAAGACCTTGTGTGGAGTCAATTCCGGAACCTGAGGATTCCTCTCCAGTGCTGACATGGATCTTGGGGTACTTCTGGAGTCTCCCCAGGGGAGTCAGTCCTCGTCTCGAGTGGGGGCATGCACGTTCGCTTTCCTCCGAGCTGTAGCAGCAGTGTCACGCTTCCCTTCGCGTGGATCAAGGGATCTGTGGATTTCCCTCGAGGCTTTCCCACGAGGCTTTGAGGCTTTGCTTTCCCACAGGGCTGTCCCACGTGCCACCGTGGTGTGAGTCGATCCTCGGCTTGAAAGTCGAGGCAGTGCAGGGAAAACAGGTTTCCCTGGAATGGACTGAGACATCTGGGACTCTGGGAATGGTGGCACGACCCTGGAGTTCCTCTCGCCTTTCCTGTGGAGAGCGCCTCCTCTTGAGATGCGACGGAAACGCCGGGAATTCTTTCCCGACCACGCAGGGAAAGGATCCCTCTCTCGGCTAGGAGGCGGAAACGGGGCTCCTCTGGATGTGGGCGGACTCTCGTGCTTCCTCTCAAGTGGAGACGGGTATGTTGGGGAACTTCTTGAGTTGCAGCAAGGGTGTGAAGAACCCTTTGGAAGTTCCAGAGGTTAGGTGTGATTATCCTCGAGACGCCTCAGCGGAAATGGGCCTCATCTCGCCTGGAGGGAGAACCTCCTGGATTTTCTCGAGTTGCAGCAGGTGCTCTCGACTTACGACGGGGACCTCAGGGACCCGCTCTGGTGGCCTCAGGAAAGGCCAGTCCCCATGCGAGTTGCTCGGGGGCCTCTCGGGATTCCTCTCCCGTCGATGCCGGGGCCTAAGATCTTGTGTGGAGTCGGTGCCGGAACCTGAGCATTCCTCTCCAGTGCTGACATGGATCTTGGGGTACTTCTGGAGTCTCCCCAGGGGAGTCAGTCCTCGTCTCGAGGGGGCATGCACGTGCGCTTTCCTCCCGAGCTGTAGCAGCAGTGTCACGCTTCCCTTCGCGTGGATCAAGGGATCTGTGGCTTTCCCTCCCGAGGCTTTCCCACGAGGCTTTCCCACGAAGCTTCCACAGGCTGTCCCACGTGCCACCGTGGTGTGAGTCGATCCTCGGCTTGAAAGTCGAGGCAGTGCAGGGAAAACAGGTTTCCCTGGAATGGACTGAGACATCTGGGGGACTCTGGGAATGGTGGCACGACCCTGGAGTTCCTCTCGCCTTTCCTGTGGAGAGCGCCTCCTCTTGAGATGCGACGGGAACGCCGGGAATTCTTTCCCGACCACGCAGGGAAAGGATCCCTCCTCTCGAGTTAGGAGGCGGAAACGGGGCTCCTCTGGATGTGGGCGGGACTCTCGTGCTTCCTCTCGAGTGGAGACGGGTATGTCGGGGAACTTCTTGAGTTGCAGCAAGGGTGTGAAGGACCCTTTGGAAGTTCCAGAGGTTAGGTGTGATTAGCCTCGAGACGCCTCAGCGGAAATGGGCCTCATCTCGCCTGGAGGGGAGAACCTCCTGGATTTTCTCGAGTTGCGGCAGGTGCTCTCGACTTATGACGGGGACCTCAGGGACCCGCTCTGGTGGCCTCAGGAAAGGCCAGTCCCCATGCGAGTTGCTCGGGGGCCTCTCGGGATTCCTCTCCCGTCGATGCAGTCGCCTAAGACCTTGTGTGGAGTCGGTGCCGGAACCTGAGGATTCCTCTCCAGTGCTTACATGGATCTTGGGGTACTTCTGGAGTCTCCCAGGTGAGTCAGTCCTCATATCTATTGGGGGCATGCATATGCAATTTCCTCCAGAGCTGTAGCAGCAGTGTCACTCTTCCCTTCGCGTGGATCCAGGAATCTGTGGCTTTCCTTGGAGGCTTTCCCACGAGGCTTTCCACGAGGCTTTCCCACGACGTTTTCCCACTGGGCTGTCCCACGTACCACCGTGGTGTGAGTCGATCCTCGGCTTGAATGTCGAGGCAGTGCTGGGAAAACTGGTTTCCCTGTTATGGACTGAGCATCTGGGGGACTCTGGGAATAGTGGCACGACCCAGGAGTTCCTCTCGCCTTTCTGTGGTGAGCGCCTCCACTTGAGATGCGACGGGATCGCCGGGAATTCTTTCTCGACCACACAGGAAATGAATCCCTCCTCTGGAACTATGAAGCGGAAACGGGGCTCCTCTGGATGTGGGTGGGACTCTCGTGCTTCCTCTCGATTGGAAACGGGTATGTCGAGGAACTTCTTGTGTTGCAGCAAGGGTGTTAAGGACCCTTTGGAAGTTCCAGAGGTTAGGTGTGATTAGCATCGAGACGCCTCAGGGGAAATGGGCCTCATCTCGCCTGAAGGGGAGAACCTCCTGGATTTTCTCGAGTTGCGGCAGGTACTGTGGACTTAAGACGGGGACCTCAGGGACCGCCTGGTGGCCTCAGGAAATGCCAGTCCCCATGCGAATTGCTCGGGGGCCTCTCGGGATTCCTCTCCCGTCGATGCCGGGGCCTAAGACCTTTGTGTAGTCGATGCCGGAACCTGAGGATTCCTCTCCAGCCCTGACATGGATCTTGGGGTACTTCTGGAGTCTCCCCAGGGAAGTCAGTCCTCGTCTCGAGTGGGGGCATGCTCGTGCGCTTTCCTCCCGAGCTGGAGCAGCTGTGTCGCGCTTCCCTTCGTGTGGATCAAGGGATCTGTGGCTTTCCCTCGAGGCTTTCCTACGAGGCTTTCCCACGAGGCTTTCCCACAGGGCTGTCCCACGTGCCACCGTGGTTTGAGTCGATCCTCGGCTTGAAAGTCGAGACAGTGCAGGGAAAACAGGTTTCCCTGGAATGGACTGAGACATGTGGGGGATTCTGGGAATGGTGGCACGACCCTGGAGTTCCTCTCGCCTTTCCTGTGGAGAGCGCCTCCTCTTGAAATGCGCCGGGAACGCCGGGAATTCTTTCCCGACACGCAGGGAAAGGATCCCTCCTCTGGATCTATCAGGCGGAAACGGGGCTCCTCTGGATGTGGGCGGGACTCTCGTGCTTCCTCTCGAGTGGAGTCAGGTATGTTGGGGAACTTCTTGAGTTGCAACAAGGGTGTGAAGGACCCTTTGGAAGTTCCAGAGTTTAGGTGTGATTAGCCTCGAGACGCCTCAGCGGAAATGGGCCTCATCTCGCCTGGAGGGGAGAACCTCCTGGATTTTCTCGAGTTGCGGCAGGTGCTCTCGACTTGAGACGTTGTCCTCAGGGACCCGCTCTGGAGGCCTCTGGAAATGCCAGTCCCCATGGGAGTTGCTCGGGGACCTCTCGGGATCCCTCTCCCGTCGATGCCGGGGCCTAAGACATTGTGTGGAGTCGGTTCCGTAACCTGAGGATTCCTCTCCAGTGCTGAAAAGGATCTTGGGGAACTTCTGGACTCTCCCCAGTGGAGTCAGTCCTCGTCTCGAGTGGGGCATACAAGTGCGCTTTACTCTCGAGCTGTAGCAGCATTGTAACGCTTCCCTTCGCGTGGATCAAGGGATCTGTGGCTTTCCCACGAGGCTTTCCCACAGGGCTGTCCCACGTCGTGGTGTGAGTCGGCTTGAAAGTCACAGTGCAGGGAAAACAGGTTTCCCTGGAATGGACTGAGCCTCGAATGGTGGCACAACCCTGGAGTTCCTCACGCCTTTCCAGAGTGCCTCCTCATGCGGGAACGCCGGGAATTCTTTGCTGGGAAACCTCTGGATGTGGGCGGGACTCTCGTGTGAGTGGAGTCGTATCCTTCTTGAGTTGTGCAAGGGTGTGAAGGACCCTTTGGAAGTTCCGTGTGATTAGCCTCGAGACGCCTCAGCGGAAATGGGCCTCATCTCGCCTGGAGGGGAGAACCTCCTGGGAGTTGCGGCAGGTGCTCTCGACTTGAGACGTTGTCCTCAGGGACCCGCTCTGGAGGCCTCTGGAAATGCCAGTCCCCATGGGAGTTGCTCGGGACCTCTCGGGATCCCTCTCCCGTCGATGCCGGGGCCTAAGACATTGTGTGGAGTCGGTTCCGTAACCTGAGGATTCCTCTCCAGTGCTGAAAAGGATCTTGGGGAACTTCTCTCCCAGTGGAGTCAGTCCTCGTCTCGAGTGGGGCATACAAGTGCGCTTTACTCTCGAGCTGTAGCAGCATTGTAACGCTTCCCTTCGCGTGGATCAAGGGATCTGTGGCTTTCCCTCGAGGCTTTCCCACGAGGCTTTCCCACGAGGCTTTCCCACAGGGCTGTCCCACGTGGCAACGTGGTGTGAGTCGATCCTCTGCTTGAAAGTCGAAACAGTGCAGGGAAAACAGGTTTCCCTGGAATGGACTGAGATATCTGGAGGACTCTGGGAATGGTGGCACAACCCTGGAGTTCCTCACGCCTTTCCTGTGGAGAGTGCCTCCTCTTGAGATGCGACAGGAACGCCGGAATTCTTTCCCGACCACGCAGGGAAAGGAACCCGTCTCTCGAGCAAGGAGGCCGAAACGGGTCTCCTCTGGATGTGGGCGGGACTCTCGTGCTTCATCCTGAGTGGAGTCGGGTATGCCGGGGAACTTCTTGAGTTGTAGCAAGGGTGTGAAGGACCCTTTGGAAGTTCCAGAAGTTAGGTGTGATTAGCCTCTAGACGCCTCAGCGGAAATGGGCCTCATCTCCCCTGGAGGGGAGAACCTCCTGGATTTTCTCGAGTTGTGGCAGGTGCTCTCAACTTACGACGGGGACCTCAGGGACCTGCTCTGGTGGCCTCAGGAAAGGCCAATCCCCATGCGAGTTGCTCAGGGGCCTCTCGGGATTCCTCTCCCGTCGATGCCGGGGCTTAAGACCATGTGTGGAATCGGTGTCGGAACCTGAGGATTACTCTCCAGTGCTGACATGGATCTTGGGGAACTTCTGGAGCCTACCCAGGGGACTCAGTCCTCGTCTCGAGTTGGCGCATCCACGTGAGATTTGCTCCCGAGCTGAAGCAGCAGTGTCACGCTTCCCTTCGCGTGGATCAAGGGATCTGTGGCTTTCCCCGAGGCTTTCCCACGAGGCTTTCCCACGAGGCTTTCCCACAGGGCTGTCCCACGTGCCACCGTGGTGTGAGTCGATTCTCGGCTTGAAAGTCGAGGCAGTGCAGGGAAAACAGGTTTCCCTGGAATGGACTGAGACATCTGGGGGACTCTGGGAATGGTGGCACAACCCAGGAGTTCCTCTCGCCTTTCCTGTGGAGAGCGCCTCCTCTTGAGATGCGACGGGAACCCCGGGAATTCTTTCCCGACCACGCAGGGAAAGGATCCCTCCTCTCGAGCTAGGAGGCGGAAACGGGACTCCTCTGGATGTGGGCGGGACTCTCGTGCTTCCTCTCGAGTGGAGACGGATATGTCGGGGAACTTGTTGAGTTGCAGCAAGGGTGTGAAGGACCCTTTGGAAGTTCCAGAGGTTAGGTGTGATTAGCCTCGAGACCCCTCAGCGGAAATGGGCCTCATCTCGCCTGGAGGGGAGAACCTCCTGGATTTTCTCGAGTTGTGGCAGGTGCTCTCGAGTTATGACGGGGACATCAGGGACCCTCTCTGGTGGCCTCAGGAAAGGCCAGACGCCATGCGAGTTGCTCGGGGGCCTCTCGGGATTCCTCTCCCGTAGATGCAGTCGCCTAAGACCTTGTGTGGAGTCGGTGCCGGAACCTGAGGATTCCTCTCCAGTGCTTACATGGATCTTGGGGTACTTCTGGAGTCTCCCAGGTGAGTCAGTCCTCATATCTATTGGGGGCATGCATGTGCAATTTCCTCCAGAGCTGTAGCAGCAGTGTCACTCTTCCCTTCGCGTGGATCCAGGAATCTGTGGCTTTCCTTGGAGGGAGGCTTTCCCACGAGGCTTTCCCACGACGTTTTCCCACTGGGCTGTCCCACGTACCACCGTGGTGTGAGTCGATCCTCGGCTTGAAAGTCGAGGCAGTGCTGGGAAAACTGGTTTCCCTGTTATGGACTGAGCATCTGGGGGACTCTGGGAATAGTGGCACGACCCAGGAGTTCCTCTCGCCTTTCCTGTGGTGAGCGCCTCCACTTGAGATGCGACGGGATCGCCGGGAATTCTTTCTCGACCACACAGGAAAAGAATCCCTCCTCTGGAACTATGAAGCGGAAACGGGGCTCCTCTGGATGTGGGTGGGACTCTCGTGCTTCCTCTCGATTGGAAACGGGTATGTCGAGGAACTTCTTGTGTTGCAGCAAGGGTGTTAAGGACCCTTTGGAAGTTCCAGAGGTTAGGTGTGATTAGCATCGAGACGCCTCAGGGGAAATGGGCCTCATCTCGCCTGAAGGGGAGAACCTCCTGGATTTTCTCGAGTTGCGGCAGGTACTGTGGACTTAAGACGGGGACCTCAGGGACCGCCCTGGTGGCCTCAGGAAATGCCAGTCCCCATGCGAATTGCTCGGGGGCCTCTCGGGATTCCTCTCCCGTCGATGCCGGGGCCTAAGACCTTGTGTGTAGTCGATGCCGGAACCTGAGGATTCCTCTCCAGCCCTGACATGGATCTTGGGGTACTTCTGGAGTCTCCCCAGGGAAGTCAGTCCGCGTCTCGAGTCGGGGCATGCACGTGCGCTTTCCTCCCGAGCTGTAGCAGCAGTGTCGCGCTTCCCTTTGCGTGGATCAACGGATCTGTAGCTTTCCCTCGAGGCTTTCCCAGGAGGCTTTCCCACGAGGCTTTCCCACAGGGCTGTCCCACGTGCCACCGTGGTGTGAGTCGATCCTTGGGTTGAAAGTCGAGGCAGTGCAGGGAAAACAGGTTTCCCTGGAATGGACTGAGACATCTGGGGGACTCTGGGAATGGTGGCACGACCCTGGAGTTCCTCTCGCCTTTCCTGTGGAGAGCGCCTGCCGGAAGCCTTTGTGAGGAATCCCGCCCGTGACAAGGTCATGAGGAAGGAAGCTGACATACGCAAGGCGTGCTCAGACTTCAGGGCCCCTCTGGAAATTCCTAAGCATGTACCCCAACAAAAAATCTGCCGGCTTTTGTGCTCTGCTTTTCCACTCTTCTGACATTTTCTGGAAAAAGTCAATTCAGGGCTTTAGTCTTCTGCATTTGAAAGAGTGTTTCAATCCAAAAAACCCCTCCGATGGCTTTCTAGCCTGCCTGCAGGACTCTGCAAGTGTGTTTGTTTGAGGCCTCCTGACCGCAGGAGGCACAGGAAGCTTAAAACATCCTAGGAATGTAGGGGCTTCCGAGGAGTCAAAATCTTTAGAATAGGACTGATTATAAGTTTCATTTGTTGAGTCAATGTTTGCTGCCAAATTTTCATATCCTTTATTTTTAGATATAGTTGGTATATAGAAAAACAAGTAGTAGACCCTAGTATTAGCAAACATTAGATCCTCGAGTTAAGTACCTTCTTTGTTATATCCCACTGCACCTTTGTTCTATCGCACTGCACCTTTGTTCTATAGAGATGTAACTTTAATGCTTTAAGGAGATGCAGATTAAAAAAAACACTTCTGGGGAAACAAAATTAACATTTATTAAGGAAGAGTAAATCACCAGAGACCTTTTGCTATACAAAATGATGTATAGAAAGGAGTCTGCGCTGCGAACGCCTACATAATTCTGTGTTACCCATTGATCTCCATGTTTTATCAAAAG
>NW_017194625.1:0-20693 GCF_001704415.2 Capra hircus
GGCAGTGCAGGGAAAACAGGTTTCCCCTGTAATGGACTGAGACATCTGGGGGCTCTGGAATGTTGCACGACCCTGGAGTTCCTCTCGCCTTTCCTGTTGAGAGATCTTGAGATGCGGTGGGAACGGCGGGAATCCTTTCCCGATGACAGGGAAAGGATCCTCATTTCGACTACGAGGGAAATGGGGCTCCTCTGGATGTGGGCGGGACCCGTGCTTCCTCTCGAGTGAAGACGGGTTTGTCGGGGAACTTCTTGAGTTGCAGCAAGGGTGTGAAGGACCCTTTGGAAGTTCCACAGGTTAGGTGTGATTAGCTCGAGACACCTCAGCGGAAATGGGCCTCATCTCGCCTGGAGGGGAGAACCTCCTGGATTTTACCGAGTTGTGGTAGGTGCTCTCGAGTTACGACGGGGACCTCAGGGACTCGCTCTGGTGGCCTCAGGAAAGGCCAGTCCCCATGCGAGTTACCATGGGGCCTATAGGGATTCCTCTCCCATCGATGCCGGTGCCTAAGACCTTGTGTGGAGTCGGGGCCAGACCCTGAGGATGCCTCTCCAGTGCTGACATGAATCTTTCCATACTTCTGGAGTCTCACCAGGGGAGTCAGTCCTCATCTCGTGTGGGGGCATGCACCTGCGATTTCCTCACAAGCTGTAGCAGCAGTGTCACGCTTGCCGACATGTGGTTCAAGGGATCAGTCGCTTTTCATCGAGGCTTTCCCACGAGGCTTTCGAACAGGGCTGTCCACATGTCACGGTGGTGTGAGTCTAATCCTCGCGTGAACGTCGAGGCAGTGAAGGGAAAGCAGGTTCTTCTGGAATGGACGAGACATCTGGGGGACTCTTGGAATGCTGGCAAGGCCTGGAGTTCCTCTCGCTTTCTGTGGAGTGCTCCTCTTGAGATGCGACGGGAAGCCCGGGAATTCTTTCCCGACGATGAAGGGAAAGGATCCCTCTTCTCGAGCTACGAGGCGGAAACGGGCTCGTGGATGTGGGTGGGACCTCGTCCTTCCTCTCGAGTGGAGATGGGTATGTCGGAGAACTTCTTGACTGCAGCAAGGTGTGAAGGACCCTTTCGAAGTTCCAGAGGTTAGTTGTGATTAGCCTCGGACGCCTCAGTGGAAATGGCCTCATCTCGCCTGGAGGGGAGAACCTCCTGGATTTTCTCGAGTTGCAGCTTCCTCTCGAATAGGCCCCATGTCCCTTGGGGAGGGTGTCATGCTCTTTTCTCCTCACTGCCAAAGGTGGAGCCAAGCTCTCTCTGTCAGAGTACAAAAACAGCAATTGAATGGATTTCAAGCTCTTGTTAGCTGCACCCTTTCAGGGCCACTTTACTGAAACAGGTGCTCTGTGTCCCCTGGTTGGGTATGCAGGTTACAAACAGGTTGAGATCCTGTCAAGCCAAGAATTTTCCTGAAAGACCTAGGCTCACTAGAGCTCTCCTCCGGAGCAAAGGGGATAGAGGAATGTATGGAGGAGTCTTTGCCTTTCCCTGTGAGTGTGGGGCTACTCCCTACGCCCCAGGCTCAGAGATAACTGCCTCTAAGAAAGGAATGGCAAGAAGCGCTATTCTTGAGGTTGGACAGGGAGTTCGCAGCATGTGGGGAAAGAAAGACTTCTTCGGGAAGAAGAGGCAACACCGGGGTGTGTTTGCAAGCCTTATTTGGAAGGAACAGGTTTGCTTATACAACTCAAGACCTCCAGATCTGCTCAGAGGACTGAAGTTCCAGAGACAGGGCCATGTACCTCCCTTCCCTTGAGATCCTTGCAAAGACATTCCTAGCAGATCGTGGGAGTGCCCATGAAGAAGCAAGCAGCGGGAGTGTGCTTGACATCACTGGCTGCCTACCTGGGCTCAGCTCCTCAGGGGCCTTTCTCTCCTGGTAGCCCTATGTCCCCTTTTGGAGAGGGTGGTGCCCTCTTCCCTCCACACTGCCAAAGGGTGGAGGTGGAGCAAACTCGTTCTCTCTGAGGTAAAAAAAAAAAAAGACAAATTGGATGGATTTTTAAGCTCTTGCTATGCTGCCACCCCTCCAGGACCCACTCGAGCAAAACAGGTGCCCTGTGGCCCCTAGGTCGGGTATGCAGGTTCACACACCGGGTGTGATCCCGTCAAGCCAAGAATTTTCCTGACAGACCTAGGCTCACTAGAGCTCTCCTCCAGAGGAAAGGGGACAAAAAAGACGTGTGTGTGGAGGTGGCTCTGCCTTTCCAGGTCCCAATCTCAGGGATAACTGCCCCTAAGAAAGGAACTGCTGCTGCTGCTGCTGTTAAGTTGCTTCAGTCGTGTTCAACTCTGTGCGACGCCATAGACGGTAGCCCACTAGGCTCCCCCGTCCCCTGGGATTCTCCAGGCAAGAACAGTAAGTGGGTTGCCATTGCCTTCTCCAATGCATGAAAGTGAAAATGAAAGTGCAGTCGCTCAGTCGTGTCCGACCCTCAGCGACCCCACGGACTGCAGCCTACCAGGCTTCTCCGTCCATAGGATTTTCTGAAAGGAACTGCAAGAAGCGCTTTTCCAGGAGGCTGGGAAAGGGAGTTCGCAGGATGTGGGGAAAGAGAGCCTCCTTCGGGGAAGAATAGGCGGCCACTTGTTTTGTGTTGCAAACCTCTATTTGGAAGGAACAGGTTAGCTTATACAAAGGGAGACCTCCAGATCTGCTCAGAGGACCGAAGTTGCAGAGGCAGGTCGGTGTATTTTCCCTTCACTTTGCGATCCTTGCAAAGACATTCCTTGCTGATAGATGATTCAGCAAGGGCCTTTGAGACTGTTGTTTTCTTTCCTAGGTTCAAAGATTCCTTCAGTTCCTAATATAGATATCCTAGAAATTATGTGACATCCGTGAAAATCTGATATGTCCTGGTCAAATGCTGTCAGTTATAATTCCAGTTATCATATTAAAGCATTTCAAGTCGCAGCCAGTGACCAGATTACATTGTCAATTTCTATTTAATCAGGTTTTAACCATGTCCTCTATGGTTTCACACTGATGCCTTTGCAGAAATACTGCTACTTCAAGATATATCGAATATACTTTTTTTAAGCTTACTGATAATTTGTTTGTTTGTTTGTTTGTCTTCTGGTAAGCTGGTACCAGATGGAATTTAGTCTCCTCTCTAGGTTAAGAGCACAAAGTTTTCTTAGAATGCAATTTTTGATAACAGACTATGGATTTCTTTACCTTTCATTGATTTATAATTGTTTTCATCATCTGTTTTTTTTACTTCGGTAAAGTAAATAAGCCTTATTTAAGATTTTGGTACATGTAGGATGGACTAAGCTTTCCCCACTCTTGCAAGTTCCCTTAACCCTTCAGATTCTTCTTGTGGGACCAAGATCTCCCTTTCCTCCAGAGGGACAATCCAAGCTTTTTATTAGTTGATCTGCCCCTGACATCAGAGTCAATTTGAGCATGAGTTGGCCTATAATTTAGGCATGAAACTATGACTACATAAAGAAAAGGTGACTTTATGATTCAGGGATGGCCATGATATGCCTTGCACTTCAGAGAAAATGGGTTAAAATGATTTTTTTTTCTTCAAAACTGCACAGCCAGTTCTTTCAGCATATGCAATTGAAAACACCTAGTCATTAGGGTCAGTTTTCATTCCAATCCCAAAGAAAGGCAATGACAAAGAATATTCAAGCTGCTGCACAATTGCACTCATCTCACACACTAGTAAAGTAATGCTCAAAATTCTCCAAGTTCACATGAACTGTGAACTTCCAAATGTTCAAGAGGGATTTAAAAAAATGCAGAGAAACCAGAGATCAAACTGCCAACATCCACTGGATCATTGAAAAAGCAAGAGAGTTCCAGAAAAAAAGACATCTATTTCTGCTTTATTGACTATGCCAAAGCCTTTGACTGTGTGGATCACAATAAACTGGGAAAAATTCTGAAAGAGATGGGAATACCAGACCACCTGACCTGTCTCTTGAGAAACCTGTATGCAGGTCAGGAAGAAACAGTTCGAACTGGACATGGAACAACAGACTGGTTCTAAATAGGAAAAGGAATAATGTCAAGGCTGTATATTGTCACCCTGCTTATTTAACTTATACGCAGAGTACATCATGAGAAACACTGGGCTGGAGGAAGCACACGCTGGAATCCAGATTGCTGGGAGAAATATCAAGAATCTCAGATATGCAGACGACACCACCCTTATGGCAGAAAGTGTATAAGAACTAAAGAGTCTCCTGATGAAAGTGAAAGAGGAGAGTGAAAAAGTTAGCTTAAAGCTCAGCATTCAGAAAACTAAAATCATTGCATCCAGTCTCATCACTTCATGGCAAATAGATGGGAAAACATTGGAAACAGCAGCAGACTATTTTGGGGGGCTTGGAAATCACTGCAGGTGATGGCTGCCTCCATGAACTTAAAACATATTTATGACTTGGAAGAAAAGTGATGACCAAACTAGACAGCATATTAAAAAGCCGAGACGTTGCTTTGCCAACAAAGATCCATCCAGTCAAGGCTATGGTTTTTCCATATGTCATGGATGGATATGAAAGATGTACTATAAAGAAAGTGACAGCTGAAAATTGGATGCTTTTGAACTGTGGTGTTGGAGAAGATGCTTGTAGGTCGCTTAGACTACAAGGAGACGCAACCACTCCATCCTAAAGGAAATCAGGTCTGAATATACATTGGAAGGACTAATACTGAACCTGAAACTCCAATACTGTGGCCATTTGATGTGAAGAGCTGACTCACTTGGAAGTTGCTTTGATTTTCCTGTGAGTGTGGGAGCCCTCCCTGGGCAAAGGGCCTCAGGGGTCATTGCCACTGAATCACGACCTCCAAGCAAGCGCATTCCAGCTGTGTGACATTCAGGAAGCAGGAGACTGGGAAAACTATCTTCCTTAGAGGAAGGAAAGTCATCCACAGAGAGTGTGTTTTCAGGCCTCTCTTTGCAGCAAGTGTTTTGCTTCTCAGACATCAGAGCTGCAGGCTTGCTCTGAGGGCCTCAATTGCAGAGTCAGGGCTGTGTGTCTCACTGCACTTTCCAAGCATTGCAGACACATTCCTCGGTTGGAGCAGTGCTTCCCATGAGAAAGAAGCCTCGGGAGTGTGTCTGAGCGGGCTGAGTGCCATGCTAGGGTCACCTAGTCGAGGGCACCTTGCACATCCAATGGGCCCCAGGCGAGTAGCTATGGACCGGCCCTTCGGTTGAGACATCCCAAAGCAGGGAACAAAGCTAGCTCTGTCAGAAGGAGGAAAACAGCAATGGGATGGATTTTCAAGCAGTTGCTAAGTCACACCACGTTAGGGCTCCCCGGGAAAGAAATGCGAATTTTGGCCTCTAGGCCCAGTATCCAGATGTGTGCACAGGATATTTTCCCCACAGGATCCAAGAATGTTCCAGACAGACCTAAGCTCACTAGCTCTCTCCTGCAGAGGAAATGAAATATTGTTGCTGAACCACGAAAAGATGCTGGGATTCTTGGCTCATGGAGGAGAAGAATTCAATCCAGGGCCCAAGACGAGGCTTGATTGCTCAGAGCTTTTGTGCAATAGAGTTTTATTAAAGGATAAAGGAGATAGAGAAAGCTTCTGACAGAGACATCACAAGGGGCAGAAAGCGTATCCCCTTGCTAGTGTTGGTAATGGAGTTATATACTCTCCAATAAGTTATGACAACGAACAAAAGAATGTCTGGAGGTTGTAAAGACTCACTAGACCTACTCCCATAATTTACATTTTAAGATAACAGGATTAGCCAGAAGGTTTTTTCCAGAGACCGTCCTCAAGAAGGATGCATGACTGTTATATAATCCTAAGGAATGTAGAGGGGAAAACAGTTTGTCCTTCCTTCCTCCTTGAGAATTCTAGACCCCTCTCTCCTTGGGGACCCTTGAACTTCTTAGAAACCTGCCTTGGCAATGACTCTCTCAGAAACATGATTGAACAGCCGTTTGGAGCTTCCTTTGACTTTCCCTGGGAGGGAGGGAGCCCTCCCTGAGCACAGGGCCTCAGGGGCCATGGCCAATGAAAAAGAATCTCCCAGCAAGTGCTTTTCAGCCCTGTGTGGCTCTCAGCCCACAGGAGGCTGAGAAAACTCTCTTCCTTGGAGGAAGGAAAGGCAGCCCAAGAGTGTGTTTTCAGGCCTGTATCTTGCAGCAAGTGTTTGGCTTGTTAGACAGAAGACCTGCAGGCCTGTTCCAACAGACTCAATGCCAGAATCAGGGCCTTGTGTCTCCCTGCAGTTTCCTGGCCTTGCAAACACATTCCTAGGTGAGAGAAGTCCTGCCCATGGGGAAGCAGGCTGCGGGAGTGTGTCTGAGGGGGCCAGGGGTCATGCTGGGGTCACCTGGTCGAGGGCACCTTGCACCTCCAATGGACCCCAGGCAAGGAGTTGCAGGCCACCACCTTGCTTCTGAAATCCCAAAATGGGGAGCAAAGCTCGCTCTGTCAGAGGGAAGAAAACAGCAACAGGATGGATTTTCAACCAGTTGCTAGGCTGTACTGCGTTAGGGCTCCAAGGAAGGAAAATGCGAATTTTAGCCCCTACGACTGGTATCCAGGTGGGCTCCCAGGATGATTTCCCCGCAGGATCCAAGAACGTTCCAGACAGACCTGGGCTCACTAGCTCCCTCCTGCAGAGGAAACATGATAGAACAGCTGTTTGGAGGTTGCTTTGACTTCCCCGGGAGGGTAGGATCCCTCCCTGGGTGCAGGGCCTCAGGGGCCATTGCCGCTGAGAAATGCCCTCGAAGCCAGACCTTTGCCAGCCTTGTATGACTCAGCACGGAGGAGACTGGAAAAGCTATCTTCCTTGGAGGAAGGAAAGGCAGCCCCAGAGAGTGTGTTTTCACACCTGTATCTTGCAGCAAGTGTTTGGCGTCTCAGACGTCAGACCTCCAGGCCTGCTCCAACGGCCTCAGTTCCAGAGTCAGGGTCGTGTGTCTCCCTGCATTTTCTGAGCCTTGGGAACACATTCCTAGGTCAGAACAGTCCTGCCCATGGGGAAGGAGGCTGCGGGAGTGTGTCTGAGGGGGTCGGGTGCCATGCTGGGGTCCAATAGACCCGGTACCTCCAATAGACCCCAGGACAACAGCGGTGGGGCTCCCCCTGGCTTCCGAAATGCCAAAGCGAGAAGCAAAGCTAGCTGTATCAGAAGGAAGAAAAGAGCAATCGGATGGATGTTCAGGCTGTTGCTGGTCCGCACCACTTCAGGGTCCCCCCCGAGAGGAACAGGCACCCTGTGGCCCCTAGGTCCGATATGTAGGTTAACACACAGGGTGTGTCCCCATAGGAGCCAAGAATTTTCCTGACAGACCTAGGCTCACTAGAGCTCTCCCACAGGGCAAAAGGTGTAGAACAGACTGTGGATGTGACTCTGCCTTTCCCAGCGAGCATGGGGCCCTCCCTATGGCCCCGGGCTCCAGGGAAAATTGTCCCTGAAAAATGACCTCCAAGAAGCGCTTTTCCAGCAGGCTGGGATGCAGAGTTCACAGGATGCGGGGAAAGTGATCGTCCTTCAGGGAAGAAGAGGCAGCCACCCAGTGTGTGTTTGCAAGCCTGTATTTGGAAGAAACTGGTTAGCTTCTTCAAGGGGAGACCTCCAGGTCTGCTCAGAGGACCGAAATTCCAGAGGCAGCACCATGCATCTTCCCTGTCCTTTCTGAGCCTTGGAAAGACATTCCTAGCTTATAGCGGTATTGCTCATGAAGAAGCAGGATGCAGGAATGTGTCAGACATGACTGGGTGCCTTCCTGGGTTCAGCTCCGTGAGGGGCCTTTCCACTCAAATTAGGTCCCATGCCTCCTTGGGGAGGAAGTGGGGCCCGCTTGCCTCCAAATTGCCAAAGGCTGGAACAAAGCTAGTTCTATCAGAGGTAAGAAAAGAGCAATTGGATGGATGTGGAAGCTGTTGCTGGGCCGCACTGCTTCAGGCCCCCCACCCCTCTGCCCCCGAGAGAAACAGGCGCCCTGTGGCCCCTAGGTCCTGGATGCAGTTTCACACATAGAATGTGTCCCCATAGGAGCCAAGAATTTTCCTGACAGACCTAGGCTCACTAGAGCTCTCCTACAGAGCAAAGGGGATGGGACAGATGTGTGGCTGTGGCTCTGCCTTTCCCTGGGAGTGTGGAGCCGCTCCCTAGGGCCCCGGGCTCCAGGGGAAATTGCCCCTGAATAATGACCTCCAAGAAGCGCTTTTCCAACTGGCTGAGACGTGGAGTTCTCAGGATGCAGGGAAAGCGAGTGTCCTTCGGGGAAGCAAAGGCAGTCACCTGTTATCATGACTTACTAGAATAGTAGGTACCTTCTCCGGTTGGGCAGAGGCCTTCCCTACCTGATCTGAAAAAGAAAACGAAGTAGCTCGCTGATTTGAGAAATAATTCCCAGACTTGGGTTTCCAACCAGTATAGAATCCGACAACGGCCCTGTCTTTGCAGCCGCGTTAATTAACAGGTATGTGAAGCTCTAAATATCAGTGGAAATTACATACAGCATATAGGCCCCAGTGTTCTGGAATGGTGGAAAGAAACAACCAAACTCTTGAAGAGACACTTTCAAAATGGATCATAGAGACGGACTGTACATGGATGGGCTTGCTTCCGGCAGACTTACTCATATTACGGGTAACTGCACGTTCCCATAGTTGTTGTCCTTATGAAATTTTCTATGGGAGACCCCCTCCCACAGTGAGGCAGGTGTTAGCAGATTTGCCACAAGTAAGGGGGTGGGATTTCACAGCAGATGGAACAATTAGGTAAGGTAATAAATCAGGTAACTAAGTTTGTATAAAAAAGAATATCATTCCCCCTTGAGGAACAGATTCATGAATTTGTGCTCAGTGATCAGGTGTGGCTCAATGACTGGAAACACAATTCCTTGGCCTGACATCGGAAAGGTCCTTATACTGTTGTTTTAGCCACAATTCTGAAAGAGATGGGAATACCAGACCACCTAACCTGCCTCTTGAGAAATCTGGATGAAGGTCAGGAAGCAACAGTTAGAGTAGGACATGGAACAACAGACTGGTTCCAAAAAGGAAAAGGAGTATGCAAAGGCTGTATATCGTCACCCTGTTTATTTAACTTCTATGCAGAGTACATCATGAAAAATGCTGGGATGGAAGATACATGAGCTGGAATCAAGATTGCCGGTAGAAATATCAATAAACTTAGATATGCAGATGACACCACCATTATGGCTGAATGTGAAGAGGAACGGGTATGTCGGGGAACTTCTTGAGTTGCAGCAAGGGTGTGAAGGACCCTTTGGAAGTTCCAGAGGTTAGGTGTGGTTAGTCTCGAGATGCCTCAGCAGAAATGGGCCTCATGTCGCCTGGAATGGAGAGGCTCCTGGATATTCCCGAGTTTCAGCAGGTGCTCTCGAGTTACGACGGGGACTTCAGGGACCCGCTCTGGCGGCCTCAGGAAACGCCAGTCATCATGCGTGTTGCTAGGGGGCCTCTCGTGATTCCTCTCCCATCGATGCTGGGGCCTAAGACCTTGTGTGGAGTCGGGGCCGGAAGCTGAGGATTCCTCTCCAGTGCTGACATGGATTTTGTGGTACTTCTCGAGTCTCCACAAGGGAGTCAGGCCTCGTCTCGAGTGGGGGCATGAGCGTGCCCTTTCCTCCCATGCTGTAGCAGCAGTGTCATGCTTCCCCATGCCTGGACCAAGATATCTGTGGCTTTCCCTCGAGTCTTTCCCACTAGGCTTTCCCACAGGGCTGTCCCACGTGTGACGGTGGTGTGAGTCGATCCTCGGCATGAAGGCCAAGGCAGTGCAGGGAAAACAGGTTCCTGTGGAATGGACTGAGACATCTGGGTGAGTCTCGGAATGGTGGCACGACCCTGCAGTTCCTCTCCCCTTTCCTTTGGAGAGCGCCTCCTCTTGAGATGCGATGGGAATGCCGGGAATTCTTTCCCGACCAATCAGGGAAAGGATCGCTCATCTCGAGCTACGAGCCAGAAACGGAGCTCCTCTGGATGTGGCCGGGACACTCGTGCTTCCTCTTGAGTGGAGACGGGTATGTCGGGGAACTTCTTGAGTTGCAGCATGACTGTGAAAGACTCTTTGGAAGTTCCAGAGGTCACGTGTGATTAGCCTCGAGACACCTCAGGGGAAACGGGCCTCATCTCACCTGGAGGGAGAACCGCCTGGATTTTACCGAGTTGCGGCAGGTGCTCTCGACTTACGACGGGGACCTCAGGGACCCGCTCTGGTGACCTCAGGAAAGGCCAGTCCCCATGCGAGTTGCTAGAGGGCCTGTCGCTATTCCACTCCCGTCGATGCCAGGGCCTAAGACCTTGTGTGGAGTCGGGGCCGGAATCTGAGGATTCCTCTCCAAGGCTGACATGAATGTTGGGGTACTTCTGGAGATTTCCAAGGGGAGTCAGTCCTCGTCTCGAGTGGGGGCATGCACGTGCGCTTTCCTTCCATGCTGTAGCAGCAGTGTCACGCTTCCCTTCGCGTGGATGAAGGGATCTGTGGCTTTCCCTCAAGGCTTTTCCACGAGGCTTTCCCACAGGGCCCTCCCACGTGCCACCGTGGTGTGAGTCGATCCTCGGCGTGAAAGTCGAAGCAGTGCAGGGAAAACAGGATCCTCTGGAATGGACTGAGATATCTGGGGGACTCTTGGAATGGTGGCACGACCCATGAGTTCTTCTCGCCTTTCCTGTGCAGTGGGCCTCCTCTTGAGAAGCGTCGGAAACGTCGGGAATTCTATCCCGAGGAAGCAGGGAAGGATCCCTCATCTTTAGCTTGGAGGCGGAAACGGAGCTCCTCTGGATGTGGCCGGGACCTTCGTGCTTCCTCTGGAGTGGAGACGGGTGTGTCGGGTAACTTCTTGAGTGCAGCTAAGGTGTGAAGGAACCTTTGGAAGTTCCAGAGGTTAGGTGTGATTAGCCTCGAGACGCCTCAGCGGAAATGGGCCTCATCTCGCCTGGAGGGGAGAACCTCCTGGATTTTCTCGAGTGTGGCAGGTGCTCTAGAATTACGACGGGGACCTCAGGGACCCTCTCCGGTGTCCTGAGGAAAGGCCAGTCTCCATGCGAGTTGTTCGATGGCCTCTCGGGATTCCTCTCCCGTTGATGCCGGGGTCTGAGACCTTGTACGGAGTCGGTGCCGGAACCTGAGGATTCCTCTCCAGTGCTGACATGGATCTTGGGGTACTACTGGAGTCTCCCGAGGGGAGTCAGTCCTCGTCTCGAGTGGGGGCATGCACGTGCGCTTTCCTCCCGAGCTGTAGCAGCAGTGTCAGGCTTCCCTTCGCGTGAATCAAGGGATCTGTGGCTTTCCCACGAGGCTTTCCCACGAGGCTTTCCCACAGGGCTGTCCCACGTACCACCATGGTGTGAGTTGATCCTCGGCTTGAAAGTCGAGGCAGTGCAGGGAAAACAGGATTTCCTGGAATTGACTGAGACATCTGGGGGACTCTGGGAATGGTGGCATGACAGGGAGTTCCTCTCGCCTTTCCTGTGGAGAGTGACTTCTGAGAATTCTTTCGCTATCACGCTGGGAAAGGATCCCTCCTCTCGAGCTATGAGACGGAAACGGGGCTCCTCTGGATGTGGGCAGGACTCTCGTGCCTCCTTTCGAGTGGAGACGGGTATGTGGGGGAACGTCTTGAGTTGCAGCAAGGGTGTGAAGGACCCTTTGGAAATTCCAGAGCTTAGGTGTGATTATCCTCGAGACGCCCCAGCGGAAATGGGCCCATCTCTCCTGGGAGGGACAACCACCTGGATTTTCTCAAGTTGCGGCAGGTGCTCTCGACCTATGACGGGGATCTCAGGGAACCGCTCTGTTGGCCTGAGGAAATGCCAGTCCCCATGCGAGTTGCACGGTGGCCTCTCAGGATTCCTCTCCCGTCGATGCCGGAGCCTAAGACCTTGTTTGGAGTCGGTGCCAGAACCAGAGGATTCCTCTCCAGTGCTGACATGGATCTTGGGGTACTTCTGGAGTCTCCCCAGGGGAGTCAGTCCTCGTCTCGAGTGGGGGCATGCAGGTGTGCTTTCCTCCCGAGCTGTAGCAGCAGTGTCACGCTTCCCTTCACCTGGATCAAGGGATCTATGGCTTTCCCTCGAGGCTTTCCCACGAGACTTTCCCACGAGGCTTTCCCACAGGGCTGTCCCACGTGCCACCGTGGTGAAAGTCGACCCTGGGCTTGAAAGTCGAGGCAGTGCAGGGAAAACAGTTTTCCTGGAATGGACTGAGACATCTGGGGGACTCTGGGAATGGTGTCACGACCCTGAACTTCCTCTCGCCTTTCCTGTGGAGAGCACCTCCTCTTGAGATGCAACGGGAACGCCGGAAATTCTTTCCCCACCACGCAGGGAAAGGATCCCTCCTCTCGAGCTAGGAGGCGGAAACGGGGCTCCTCTGGATGTGGGCGGGACTATCGTACTTCCTCTCGAGTGTCGACGGGTATGTCGGGGAACTGCTTGAGTTGCAGCAAGGGTGTGAAGGACGCTTTGCAAGTTCCAGAGGTTAGGTGTGATTAGCGTCGAGATGCCTCAGTGGAAATGGGCCTTATCTCGCCTGGAGGGGAGAACCTCCTGAATTTTCTCGAGTTCCGGCAGGTGCTCTCGACTTACGACAGGGACCTCAGGGAGCCGCTCTGGTGGCCTCAGGAAAGGCCAGTCCCCATGCAAGTTGCTCGGGGGCCTCTCGGGATTCCTCTCCCGTCGATGCCGGGGCCTAAGACTTTGTGTGGAGTCGGTGCCGGAACCTGAGGATTCCTGACAGTGCTGACATGGATCTTGGGGTACTTCTGAAGTCTCCCCAGGGGAGTCAGTCCTCGTCTCGAGTGGGGGCATGCACGTGCGCTTTCCGCCCGAGCTGTAGCAGCAGTGTCACGCTTCTTGGCGATTGGATCATGGTATCAGTGGCTTTCCCTGAAGGCTTTCCCTCGAGGCTTTTCCACGAGGCTTTCCCACAGGGCTGTCCCACGTGCCACCGTGGTGTGAGTCGATCCTCGGCTTGAAAGTAGAGGCAGTGCAGGGAAAACAAGTTTCCCTGGAATGGACTGAGACATCTGAGGGAATCTGGGAATGGTGGCACGACCCTGGAGTTCCTCTCGCCTTTTCTGTGGAGAGCGCCTACTCTTGAGATGCGACGGGAATGCCGGAAATTCTTTCCCGACCACGCAGGGAAAGGATCCCTTCTTTCGAGCTATGAGGTGGAAACGGGGCTCCTCCTCATGTGGGAGGGACTCTCGTGCTTCCTCTCGAGTGGAGACGGGCAGGTTGGGGAACTTCTTGAGTGGCAGCAAGGGTGTGAAGGACCCTTTGGCAGTTCTAGAGGTTAGGTGTGATTAGCCCCGAGATGCCTCAATGGAAATGGGCCTCATCTCGCCTGGAGGGGAGGAACTCCTGGATATTCTCGAGCTGCGGCAGGTGCTCTAGACTTACCATGGGGACCTCAGGGACCCGCTCTGGTGGCCTCAGGAAATTCCAGTCCCCATGCGAGTTCCTCGGGGCCCTCTCCGGATTCCTCTCCCGTCGATGCCGGGGCCTCAGACCTTACGTAGAGTCGGTGCTGTAACCTAAGGATACCTCTCCAGTGCTGACATGGATCTTGGTGTACTGCTGGAGTCTCCCCAGGGGAGTCAGTCCTCGTCTCGGTTGAGGGCATGCACGTGCGCTTTCCTCCCCAGCTGTAGCAGCAGTGTAGTGCTTCCCTTCGCGTGGATCAAGGGATCTGTGGCTTTCCCTCGAGGCTTTCCCACGAGGCTTTCCCACGAGGCTTTGCCACAGGGCTGTCCCACGTGCCACAGTGGTGTGAGTCGATCCTCGGCTTGAAAGTCGAGTCAGTGCGGGGAAACAGGTTTCCCTGGAATGGACTGAGACATCTGGGGGACTCGGAGAATGGTGGCATGTCCGTGGAGTTCCGCTCGCCTTTCCTGTGGAGAGCGCCTCCTCTTGAGATGCGACGGGAATGCCGGGAATTCTTTCCTGACCTCGCAGGGAAAGGATCCCTCCTCTCGAGCTATGAGGCGGAAACGGGGCTCCTCTGGATGTGGGCGGAACTATCGTGCTTCCTCTTGAGTGGAGACGGGTATGTCGGGGAAATTCTTGATTTGCAGCAAGGGTGTGAAGGACCCTTTGGAAGTTCCAGAGTTTAAGTGTGCTTAGCCTCGAGATGTGTCAGCGGAAATAGGCTTCATTTTGCCTGGAGGGGAGAACATCCTTGACTTTCTCCAGTTGCGGCAGGTGCTCTCGACTTACGACGGGGACCGCAGGGACCCGCTCTGGTGGCCTCAGGAAAGGCCATTCAAGATCCAAGACAGCACTGGAGAGGGAGAGACATCAGGAGAGGCTCCCGAGCAACTCGCATGGGGACTGGCCTTTCCTGAGGCCACCAAAGCGGGCGCCTGAGGTCCCCGTCGTAAGTCGAGAGCACCTGCCGCAACTCGAGAAAATCCAGGAGGTTCTCAACTCCAGGCGAGATGAGGCCCATTTCCGCTGAGGCGTCTCGAGGCTAATCACACCTAACCTCTGGAACTTCCAAAGGTTCCTTCACACCCTTTCTGCAACTCAAGAAGTTCCCCCACATCCCCGTCTGCACTCGAGAGGAAGCACGAGAGTTCCGCCCACATACAGAGGAGCTCCGATTCCGCCTCCTAGCTTGAGAGGAGGGATCCTTTCCCTGCGCTCGGGAAAGAATTCCCGGAGTTCCCGTCGCATCTCAAGAGGAGGCGATCTCCACAGGAAAGGCGAGAGGAACTCCAGTGTCGTGCCACCATTCCCAGAGTCCCCCAGATGTCTCGGTCCATTCCAGGGAAACCTGTTTTCCCTACACTTCCTCGGGCTTCAATCCGAGGATCGACTCACACCACGGTGGCACGTGGGACAGCCCTGTGGGAAAGCCTCGTGGGAAAGCCTCGTGGGAAAGCCACAGATCCCTTGATCCACGTGAAGGGAAGCGCGACACTGCTGCTAGAACGGGAGGAAAGGGCACGGGCATCCCCCACTCAAGACGAGGACTGACTCCCCTGGGGAGACTCCAGAAGTACCCCAAGATCCATGTCAGCACTATAGTGGAATAATTAGGTTCCAGCACCAACTCCACACTAGATCTTAGGCCCCGGCTTCGACGGGAGCGGAATCCCGAGAGATCCCCGAGCAACTCGCATGGGGACTGGCCTTTCCTGAGGCCACCAGAGAGGGTTCCTGTGTTCCCGGTCGTAAATCGAGCCCCCGCCGCAACTCGAGAAAATCCAGGAGGTTCTCCCCTCCAGGCGAGATGAGGCCCATTTCCGCTGAGGCGTCTCGAGGCTATTCACACCTAACCTTTGGAACTTCCAAAGGGTCCTTCACACCCTTGCTGCAACTCAAGAAGTTCCCCGACATACCCGTCTCCACTCGAGAGGAAGCACGAGAGTCCCGCCCACATCCAGAGGAGCCCCGTTTCCGCCCCCTACCTCGAGAGGAGGGATCCTTTCCCTACGTGCTCGCGAAAGAAGTTCTGGCGTTCCCGTCGCATCTCAAGAGGAGGCGCTCTCCACAGGAAAGGCGAGAGGAACTCCAGGGTGGTGCCACCATTCCCAGAATCCCCCAGATGTCTAAGTCCATTCCAGGGAAATCTGTTTTCCCTGCACTGCCTCGACTTTCAAGTCGAGGATCGACTCACACCACGGTGGCACGTGGGGCAGCCCTGTGGGAAAGCCTCGTGGGTGGGCCTCGTTGGAAAGCCTCGAGGGTAAAGCCGCAGATCCCTTGATCTACGTGAAGGGATGCGTGACACTGCTTCTACAGCTCGGGAGGAAAGTGCACGTGCATGCCCCCACCGAGACGAGGACTGACTCCCCTGTGGAGACTCCAGAAGTACCCCAAGATCCATGTCAGCACTGGAAAGGAATCCTCAGGTTTCGGCACTGACTCCACAAAAGGTCTTAGGCCCCGGTATCGACGGGAGAGGAATCGCGAGAGGCCCCCGTGCAACTCGCATGTGGACTGGCCTTTCCTGAGGCCACCAGAGCGGGTCCCTGAGGTCCCCGTCGTAAGTCGAGAACACCTGCCGCAACTCGAGAAAATCCAGGAGGTTCTCCCCTCCAGGCGAGATGAGGCCCATTTCTGCTGAGGCGTCTGGAGGCTAATCATATTTAACATCTGGAACTTCCAAAGGGTCCTTCACACCGTTGCTGCAACTCAAGAAGTTCCCCGACATACCTGTCTCCACTCGAGAGGAAGCACGAGAGTCCCGCCCACATCCAGAGGAGCCCCGTTTCCGCCTCCTAGCTCGAGAGGAGGGATCCTTTCCCTGCGTGGACGGGAAAGAATTCCCCGCGTTCCCGTCGCATCTCAAGAGGAGGCAGTCTCCACAGGAAAGGCGAGAGGAACTCCAGGGTCATGCCACCATTCCCAGAGTCCCCCAGATGTCTCTGTCCATTCCAGGGAAACCTGTTTTCCCTGCACTGCCTCGACTTTCAAGCTGAGGATGGACTCACACCACGGTGGCACGTGGGACAGCCCTGTGGGAAAGCCTCGTGGGAAAGCCTCGAAGGAAAGCCACAGATCCCTTAATCCACGCGAAGGGAAGCGTGACACTGCTGCTACAGCTCGGGAGGAAAGCGCACGTGCATGCCCCCACTCGAGACGAGGACTGACTCCCCTGGGGAGACTCGAGAAGTACCCCAAGATCCATGTCAGCACTGGAGAGGAATCCTCAGGTTCCGGCACCGACTCCACACAAGATCTTAGGCCCCGGCATCGACGGGAGAGGAGTCCCGAGAGGCCCGGGAGCAACTCGCATGGGGACTGGCCTTTCCTGAGGCCACCTGAGCGGGTCCCTGAGGTCCCCGTCGTAAGTCGAGAGCACCTGCCGCAACTCGAGAAAATGCAGGAGGTTCTCCCCTCCTGGCGAGATGAGGCCCATTTCCGCTGAGGCGTCTCGAGGCTAAACACATTTAACATCAGGAATTTCCAAAGGGTCCTTCACACCCTTGCTGCAACTCAAGAAGTTCCCCCACATACCACTCTCCACTTGAGAGGAAGCACGAGACTCCCGCCCACATCCAGAGGAGCCCCGTTTCCGCCTCCTAGCTCGAGAGGAGGGATCTTTTCCCTGCGTGGTCGGGAAGGAAATCCCGGCTTTCCCGTCGCATTTCAAGAGGAGACGATCTCCACAGGAAAGGCGAGAGGAACTCCACGGTCGGGCCACCATTCCCAGAGTTCCCCAGATATCTCAGTCCATTCCAGGGAAACCAGCATTCCCTGCATTGCCTCGACTTTCAAGCCGAGGATCGACTCACACCACGGTGGCACGTGGGACAGCCCTGTGGGAAAGCCTCGTGGGAAAGCCTCGTGGGAAAGCCTCGAGGGAAAGCCACAGATCCCTTGATCCACGCGAAGGGAATCGCGACACTGCTGCTAGAACGGGAGGAAAGGGCACGTGCATCCCCCACTCGAGACGAGGACTGACTCCCCTGGGGAGACTCCAGAAGTACCCCAAGATCCATGTCAGCACTGGAAAAGAATCCTCAGGTTTCGGCACTGACTCCACAAATGGTCTTAGGCCCCGGCATCGACGGGAGAGGAATCCTGAGAGGCTCCCGTGCAACTCGCATGGGGACTGGCCTTTCCTGAGGCCACCAGAGCGGGTCCCTGAGGTCCCCGTCGTTAGTCGAGAACACCTGCCGCAACTCGAGAAAATCCAGGAGGTTCTCCCCTCCAGGCGAGATGAGGCCCATTTCCGATGAGGCGTCTCGAGGCTAATCATATTTAACATCTGGAACTTCCAAAGGGTTCTTCACACCCTTGCTGCAACTCAAGAAGTTCCCCGACATACCCGTCTCCACTCGAAAGGAAGCACGAGAGTCCCGCCCACATCCAGAGGAGCCCCGTTTCCGCCTCCTAGCTCGAGAGGAAGGATCCTTTCCCTCCGTGGTCGGGAAAGAATTCCCCGCGTTCCCGTCGCATCTCAAGAGGAGGCGGTCTCCACAGGAAAGGCGAGAGGAACTCCAGGGTCATGCCACCATTCCCAGAGTCCCCCAGATGTCTCAGTCCATTCCAGGGAAACCTGTTTTCCCTGCACTGCCTCGACTTTCAAGCTGAGGATGGACTCACACCACGGTGGCACGTTGGACAGCCCTGTGGGAAAACCTCGTGGGAAGGCCTCGAAGGAAAGCCTCGTGGGAAAGCCTCGTGGGAAAGCCTCGTGGGAAAGCCACAGATCCCTTGATCCCCGCGAAGGGCATCGTGACGCTGCTGCTACAGCTCGGGAGGAAAGCGCACGTGCATGCCCCCACTCGAGACGAGGACTGACTCCCCTGGGGAGACTCCAGAAAAACCCCAAGATCCACGTTTCCCGGGGTCCAGCTTTGGTGGATCCAGGGAATTCGAAGGGTGGACGGCGTTGGCGTGGAAATACTTGTTTGTTTATTAATGTAAGATTAGATTAAGAAACTATAGTGTAATAAGAAGATTAAGTGGAGTAAGAGGGCTGAATAGCTTGGTTTACGCGGAAGGCCAATAAAATTCCAGACAAGGAATTTGCACCATCTACCTTGGGCCACCGGCGCCCGCTTGAATATCTAAGTGTGCCTCGCCTTAAGCTCCCTTTCGTGCGGGTCTTAACAGCTGGGGCAAGTAAGTAGACCTGGCGAGCCTCCGCGCCCCAGATGGAGATTCAGCCTGAAGTTAAAGTAAAGAGCAGAGAGAGGGAAAGGGAGAGAAGAAGAGAGAGAGAGAGACATGGGGGGAGCCAGAGTCCCAAGAATCCAGGCCGAGAGACTAGTTCGAGAAACCGGTCTGATCCTTTATTGTTCAGAAGGCCTTTTATACTTTTGATAGAACATGGAGATCAATGGGTAACACAGAATTATGTGGCGTTCGCAGCCCAGACTCTTTCTATACATCATTTTGTATACAAAAGGTCTCAGGTGATTTACATTATCTTCTGGCCAAGAGGCTTGTTAACACTTTTTAGCTCTCCTTCCTTAATGAATGTTAATTTTGTTTCCCCTGAAGTGTTTTTCTTTAATCTGCATTTCCTTAAAGCATTAAAGTTACATCTCTATAGAACAAAGGTGCAGTGGGATATAACAAAGAAGGTACTTAACTCGAAGATCTAATGTTGCTAATACCAGGTCTACTACTTGTTTTTCTATATACCAACTATATCTAAAAATAAAGGATATGAAAATTTGGCAGCAAGCATTGACTCAACAAATGAAACTTTTAATCAGTCCTATTCTAAAGATTTGACTCTTCGGAAGCCCCTACATTCCTAGGATGTTTTAAGCTTCCTGTGCCCCTGCGGTCAGGAGGCCTCAAACAATCACACTCGCAGAGTCCTGCAGGCAGGCTAGAAAGCCATCGAAGGGGTTTTTGGATTGAAACACTCTTTCAAATGCAGAAGACTAAAGCCCTGAATTGACTTTTTCCAGAAAATGTCAGAAGAGTGGAAAAGCAGAGCACAAAAGCCGGCAGATTTTTGTTGGGGTACATGCTTAGGAATTTCCAGAGGGGTCCCTGAAGTCTGAGCACGCCTTGCGTATGTCAGCTTCCTTCCTCATGATCTTGTCACGGGCGGGATTCCTCACACTGGCTTCCGGCATCTCCCCCTTCTTTATTATTTTTAAAAAAATTAGGTGCAGATCAGTCGCGAGATTCTGAATGCTCTGCCGAAGAGTCCTGACACACAAGGAAGCACGATTACAAGGAGCAGGATTATGGCACCCACAGCAGCATAGCTAGAAACAGTAGTCAGAAGAGTTTTTCCAGAAATGAAGTCAGAGAAGGTGTGGAAAAAGTCATTGGCTTCTCCTGCGGCAGTAAAATCTAATCGAGAGTGTTCCAAGGTCTGAATCTGATTATGAAGTTTCCCTAAGTCTAAACTAATATCTGAGCTGTTCCAAAACACCTAAAATATGATTTTTGACTCTCTCTCCCATTCAAAATCTGTCTCATTTACTTTCAGGGATGTAACACATATCCACCGGTAATCAGCATGACATGAAAGAGCCATTTTCACTTTCAGACTCTGTAATTCAGTCCCAATATGCATTACTGCTTCTTCTAAGGCATCAACCCTTATTTCTAGCTTCCTATCTATAATTTCCTGGGTTGCCAGCGTTAAAGAAACATTTTTGGATACGGTATCAACATATTGGGCAGTATGCACTTGTTGAGACAATGACAATGCCGCCACAGTAACAGAAGTAATTGCAGTTATCAAAGCCGATATTCCCAAAAACAAGTAAGCCCACAAACCGTCGTGTCCGCATTAAATCTTGTAGCCGTTGCAGTACAGCTAGGCCATGGTTATCATACCAATACGTGGCTACAGTTACAGGTACCATGAGATAGGACGGACGTTTAAAAACCATGAAAGAGCAAATTTTATATTGAGGAGTTAAACAGGATGAAAGCATACATTGTTCACAAGACACTACATGGGGTCCTCCTGTATAATTCAATTGTATGTTAAGTCTTTCAGAATCATTAGTGAAAAGAAAAACATAAGGAGAGGGTAAACAAGCTAAATAGAGTAGGTAGAGGTATTCTTTGGTCGGATTAAAATAATAGGGGCGGTGGCTGCAAGGGCTCTCCAAATTTCTGGCTGCCAAAAGGTTTTACCTCTAGTCATATAAGACAGCATAGGGGGTACAAATTGGTTATGATGCCGTCTGGTGGCAACTAACGGCCAAGAAACTGAATATTTTTTCCAATTATCCAATCTATTGATAAAGCCATCGTCAGACTCAGGGTCTTGACCTGGATTTGGGTT
>NW_017194626.1:0-9251 GCF_001704415.2 Capra hircus
GCCATACGAGTTGTTCGGGTGCCTCTCGGTATTCCTCTCCCGTTGATGCCGGGACCTAAGACCTTGTTTGGAGTCGGTGCCAGAACCTGAGGATTCCTCTCCAATGCTGACATGGATTTGGGTACTTCTGGAGTATCCCAGGGGAGTCAGTCATCGTCTCGAATTGGGGCATGCACGTGCGATTTCCTCTCGGGCTGTAGCAGCTGTGTCACGCTTCCTTCACGTGGATCAAGGGATCTGTGTCTTTCCCTCGAGGCTTGCCCAGGAGGCTTTCCCACAGGGCTGTCCCACGTGCCACCGTGGTGTGAGTCGATCCTCGGCTTGAAATTCGAGGCAGTGCAGGAAAAACAGGTTTCCCTGGAATGGACTGAGACATCTGGGGGACTCTGGGAATGGTGGCATGACCCTGGAGTTCCTCTCGCCTTTCCTGTGGAGAGCGCCTCCTCTTGGGATGCGACGGAAACGCGGGAATTCTTTCCGACACGCAGGGGAAGGATCCCTCCTATCTAGCTAGGAGGCGGAAACGGGGCTCCTCTGGATGAGGGCGTGACTCTCGTGATTCCTCTCGAGTGGAGACGGGTATGTCGGGAAACTTCTTCAGTTGCAGCAAGGGTGTGAAAGACCCTTTGTAAGTTCCAGATGTTAGGTGTGATTAGCCTCGAGATGCCTCAGCGGAAACGGGCCTCATCTCGCCTGGAGGGGAGAACCTGCTGGATTTTCTCGAGTTGCGGCATGTGCTCTCGACTTACGACGGGGACCTCAGGGACCCGCTCTGGTGGCCTCAGGAAAGACCAGTCCCATGCGAGTTGCTCGGGGGACTCACGGGATTCCTCTCCCATCGATGCCGTGGCCTAAGACCTTGTGTGGAGTCGGTTGCGGAACCTGAGGATTCCTCTCCAGGGCTGACATGCATCTTGGGGTACTTCTGGAGTCTCCCCAAGGGAGTCAGTCCTCGTATCGAGTGGGTCATGCACGTGCGCTTTCCTCCCCAGCTCTAGCAGCAGTGTCACGCTTCCCGTCGAGTGGGTCAAGGGATCTGTGGCTTTCCCACGAAGCTTTCCCACAGGGCTGTCCCACGTGCCACCGTGGTGTGAGTCGATCCTCGGCTTGAAAGTCGAGGCAGTGCAGGGAAAACAGGTTTCCCTAAATGGACTGAGACATCTGGGGGACTCTGGGAATGGTGGCACGACCTAGAGTTCCTCTCGCTTTCCTCTGGAGAGCGCCTCCTCTTGAGATGCGACGGGAACGCCGGGAATTCTTTCCCGACCACGCAGGGAAAGATCCCTCCTCTCGAGCTAGGAGGCGGAAACAGCGCTCCTCTGGATGAGGGCGGGACTCTCGTGCTTCCTCTCGAGTGGAGACGGGTATGTCGCGGAACTTCTTGAGTTGCAGCAAGGGTGTGAAGGACCCTTTGGAAGTTCCAGAGGTTAGGTGTGATTAGCCTCGAGACGCCTCAGCGGAAATGGGCCTCATCTCGCCTGGAGGGGAGAACCTCCTGGATTTTCTCGAGTTGCGGCAGGTGCTCTCAACTTACGACGGGTCCTCAGGGACCCGCTCTGGTGGCCTCAGGAAAGGCCAGTCCCCATGCGAGTTGCTCGGGGCCTCTCGGGATTCCTCTCCCGTCGATGCCGGGGCCTAAGACTGCCGGGAGCCAGTGTGAGCAAGCCCGCCCGTGACAAGGTTATGAGGAAGGAAGCTGACATACGCAAGGCGTGCTCAGACTTCAGGGACCCTCTGGAAGTTTTTAAGCATGTACCCCAACAAATATCTGCCGGTTTTTGTGCTCTGCTTTTTCACTCTTCTGACCTTTTCTGGAAAAAGTCAATTCAGCGCGTTAGTCTTCTGCATTTGAAAGAGTGTTTCAATCCAAAAACCCTCTGATGGCTTTCTAGCCTGCCTGTAGGACTCGTACAGCTGCGCTTGTGATTGTTTGAGGCCTCCTGACCGCAGGAGGCACAGGAAGCTTAAAACATCCTAGGAATGCAGGAGCTTTCGAGGAGTCAAAATCTTTAGAATAGGACTGATTAAAAGTTTCATTTTTTGGGTCAATGCTTGCTGCCAAATTTTCATATCCTTATTTTTAGATATAGTTGGTATATAGAAAAACAAGTAGTAGACCTGGTATTAGCAACATTATATCTTTGAGTTAAGTACCTTCTTTGTTATAACCCACTGCACATTTGTTCTATAGAGATGTAACTTTAATGCTTTAAGGAGATGCAGATTAAAGAAAAACACTTCAGGGGAAACAAAATTAACGTTCATTAAGGAACAGAGCCAAAAAGTGTTAACAAGCCTCTTGGCCAGAAGATAATGTAAATCACCTGAGACCTTTTGTATACAAAATGATATACAGAAAGAATCTGGGTTGTGAACGCTACATAATTTTGTGTTATCCATTGATCTCCATGTTTTATCAAAAATATAAAAGGCCTTGTGAACAATAAAGGAGGAGACCAGGGTCCGGGGGCCAGTTTCTCGGACCAGCTTCTCGAACTAGTCTCTCAGCCTGGTTTCTTGGACTCTGGCTCCCCCCCGTGTCTTTCTCTCTCTTTCTTCTTCTCTACCTTTCCTTCTCTCTGCTCTTTACTTTAACTTCAGGCTGAATCTCCACCTGGAGTGCGGAGGCTAGCAAGGTCTACTTACTTGCCCTGGCTGTTAAGACCGCACGAAAGGGAGCTTAAGGCGAGGCACCTTAGATATTCAAGCGGGGCGCCGGTGCCAAAGTAGGTGGTGCAAATTCCTTGTGTGGATTTTATTGGCCTTCCGCGTAAACCAAGCTATCAGCCCTCTTCCTCACTTAATCTTCTTACTACACTATAGTTTCCAATCTAATCTTACATTAATAAATAAACAAGTCTTTCCACGACAACCGTCCACAGTTCGAATTCCTGGATCCACCGGGGCTGGAGCCCGGCATAAGACCTTGAGTGGAGTCGGTGCCGGAACCTGAGGATTCCTCTCCAGTGCTGACATGGATCTTGGGGTACTTCTGGAGTCTCCCCAGGGGAGTCAGTCTTCGTCGCGAGTGGGGGTATGCACGTGCGCTTTCCTCCCGAGCTGTAGCAGCAGTGTCATGCTCCCTTCGCGTGGATCAAGGGATCTGTGGCTTTCCCACGAAGCTTCCCACAGGGCTGTCCCACGTGCCACCGTGCTGTGAGTTGATCCTCGCTTGAAAGTCGAGGTAGTGCAGGAAAACAGGTTTCCCTGGAATGGACTGAGACATCTGGGGGACTCTGGGAAGGGTGGCACGACCCTGGCGTTCCTCTCGCCTTTCCTGTGGAGAGCGCCTCCTCTTGAGATGCGACGGGAACGGGAATACTTTCCCGACCACGCAGGGAAAGATCCCTCCTCTTGAGCTAGGAGGCGGAAACGGCGCTCCTCTGGATGAGGGAGGGACTCTCGTGATTCCTCTCGAGTGGAGACGGATATGTCGGGGAACTTCTTGAGTTGCAGCAACGGTGTGAAGGACCCTTTGGAAGTTCCAGAGGTTAGGTGTGATTAGCCTCGAGACGCCTCAGCGGAAATGGGCCTCATCTCGCCTGGAGGGGAGAACCTCTGGATTTTCTCGAGTTGTGGCAGGTGCTCTCTACTACACGGGGACTCAGGGACCCGCTCTGGTGGCCTCAGGAAAGGCAGGTCCCAACGAGTTGCTCGGGGTCATCTCGGGATTCCTCTCCCGTCGATGCGGGGCCTAAGGCCTTGTGTGGAGACGCTGCCGAACCTGAGGATTCCTCCCCAGTGCTGGCATGGATTTGGGGTATTTCTGGAGTCTCCCCAGGGGAGTCAGTCCTCGTCTCGAATTGGGGCATTCACGTGCGATTTCCTCTCGAGCTGTAGCAGCAGTGTCACGCTTCCCTTCGCGTGAATCAAGGGATCTGTGGCTTTCCCACTAGGCTTTCCCACAGGGCTGTCCCACGTGCCACCGTGGTGTGAGTAGATCCTGGCTTGAAAGTCGAGGCAGTGCAGGGAAAAAAGGTGTCCCTGGAATGGACGGAGACATCTGGGGACTCTAGTAATGGTGGCACGACCCTGGAGTTCCTCTGGCCTTTCCTGTGGAGAGCACCTCATCTTGAGATGTCACGGGAACGCCAGGAATTCTTTCCAGAAAGGCAGGGAAAGGATCCCTTCTCTCGCGCTAGGAGGCGGAAATGTGGGGCGGGACTCTCGTGCTTCTCTCGAGTGGAGACGGGTATGTCGGGGAACTTCTTGAGTTGCAGCAAGGGTGTGAAGGACCCTTTGGAAGTTCCAGAGGTTAGGTGTGATTAGCCTCGAGAAGCCTCAGCGGAAATGGGCCTCATCTCGCCTGGAGGGGAGAACCTCCTGGATTTTCTCGAGTTGCGGCAGTTCCTCTCGACTTACGACGGGGACCTCAGGGACGCTCTGGTGGCCTCAGGAAAGGCCAGTCCCCAAGCGAGTTGCTCGGGGCCTCTCGAGATTCCTCTCCTGTCGATGCCGGGGCCTAAGACCTTGTGTGGAGTCGTGCCGGAACCTGAGGATTCCTCTCCAGTGCTGACATGGATCTTGCGGTACTTCCTGAGTCTCCCCTGGGGAGTCAGTCCTCCTCTCGAGTGGGGGCATGCACGTGCGCTTTCCTCCCAGCTCTAGCAGCAGTGTCACGCTTCCCGTCGAGTGGGTCAAGGGATCTGTGGCTTTCCCCGAAGCTTTCCCAAGGGCTGTCCCACGTGCCACCGTGGTGTGAGTCGATCCTCGGCTTGAAAGTCGAGGCAGTGCAGGGAAACAGGTTTCCCTAAATGGACTGAGACATCTGGGGGACTCTGGGAATGGTGGCACGACCCTAGAGTTCCTCTCGCCTTTCCTCTGGAGAGCGCCTCTCTTGAGATGCGACGGGAACGCCGGGAATTCTTTCCCGACCCGCAGGAAAGATCCCTCCTCTCGAGCTAGGAGGCGGAAACAGCGCTCCTCTGGATGAGGGCGGGACTCTCGTGCTTCTCTCGAGTGGAGACGGGTATGTCGCGGAACTTCTTGAGTTGCAGCAAGGGTGTGAAGGACCTTTAGAATTCCAGAGGTAGGTGTGATTAGCCTCGAGATGCCTCAGCGGAAATGGGCCTCATCTCGCCTGGAGGGGAGAACCTCTGGATTTTCTCGAGTTGCGGCAGGTGCTCTTGACTTACGTCGGGGACCTCAGGGACCCGCTCTGGTGGCCTCAGGAAAGGCCAGTCCCCATACGAGTTGTTCGGTGCCTCTCGGTATTCCTCTCCCGTTGATGCCGGACCTAAGACCTTGTTTGGAGTCGGTGCCAGAACCTGAGGATTCCTCTCCAATGCTGACATGGATTTGGGGTACTTCTGGAGTATCCCAGGGGAGTCAGTCACGTCTCGAATTGGGGCATGCACGTGCTTTCCTCTCGGCTGTAGCAGCTGTGTCACGCTTCCCTTCACGTGGATCAAGGGATCTGTGTCTTTCCCTCGAGGCTTGCCCAGGAGGCTTTCCCACAGGGCTGTCCCACGTGCACCGTGGTGTGAGTCGATCCTCGGCTTGAAATTCGAGGCAGTGCAGGAAAAACAGGTTTCCCTGGAATGGACTGAGACATCTGGGGGACTCTGGGAATGGTGGCATGACCCTGGAGTTCCTCTCGCCTTTCCTGTGGAGAGCGCCTCCTCTTGGATGCGACGGAACGCCGGGAATTCTTTCCCGACCAGGGGAAGGATCCTCCTATCTAGCTAGGAGGCGGAAACGGGGCTCCTCTGGATGAGGGCGTGACTCTCGTGATTCCTCTCGAGTGGAGACGGGTATGTCGGGAAACTTCTTCAGTTGCAGCAAGGGTGTGAAAGACCCTTTGTAAGTTCCAGATGTTAGGTGTGATTAGCCTCGAGATGCCTCAGCGGAAACGGGCCTCATCTCGCCTGGAGGGGAGAACTGCTGGATTTTCTCGAGTTGCGGCATGTGCTCTCGACTTACGACGGGGACCTCAGGGACCCGCTCTGGTGGCCTCAGAAAGACCAGTCCCCATGCGAGTTGCTCGGGGACTCACGGGATTCCTCTCCCATCGATGCGGGCCTAAGACCTTGTGTGGAGTCGGTTGCGGAACCTGAGGATTCCTCTCCAGGGCTGACATGCATCTTGGGTACTTCTGGAGTCTCCCCAAGGGAGTCAGTCCTCGTATCGAGTGGGGTCATGCACGTGCGCTTTCTCCCCAGCTCTAGCAGCAGTGTCAGCTTCCGTCGAGTGGTCAAGGGATCTGTGGCTTTCCCACGAAGCTTTCCCACAGGGCTGTCCACGTGCCACCGTGGTGTGAGTCGATCCTCGGCTTGAAAGTCGAGGCAGTGCAGGGAAAACAGGTTTCCCTAAATGGACTGAGACATCTGGGGGACTCTGGGAATGGTGGCACGACCCTAGAGTTCCTCTCGGCCTTTCCTCTGGAGAGCGCCTCCTCTTGAGATGCGACGGGAACGGGAATTTTTCCCGACCACGCAGGAAAGATCCCTCCTCTCGAGCTAGGAGGCGGAAACAGCGCTCCTGGGATGAGGGCGGGACTCTCGTGCTTCTCTCGAGTGGAGACGGGTATGTCGCGGAACTTCTTGAGTTGCAGCAAGGGTGTGAAGGACCCTTTGGAAGTTCCAGAGGTTAGGTGTGATTAGCCTCGAGAGCCTCAGCGGAAATGGGCCTCATCTCGCCTGGAGGGGAGAACCTCCTGGATTTTCTCGAGTTGCGGCAGGTGCTCTCACTTACGACGGGTCCCTCAGGGACCCGCTCTGGTGGCCTCAGGAAGGCCAGTCCCCATGCGAGTTGCTCGGGGCCTCTCGGGATTCCTCTCCCGTCGATGCCGGGGCCTAAGACTGCGGGAGCCAGTGTGAGCAAGCCCGCCGTGACAAGGTTATGAGGAAGGAAGCTGACATACGCAAGGCGTGCTCAGACTTCAGGGACCCCTCTGGAAGTTTTTAAGCATGTACCCAACAAATATCTGCCGGTTTTTGTGCTCTGCTTTTTCACTCTTCTGACCTTTTCTGGAAAAAGTCAATTCAGCGCGTTAGTCTTCTGCATTTGAAAGAGTGTTTTCAATCCAAAAACCTCTGATGGCTTTCTAGCCTGCCTGTAGGACTCGTACAGCTGCGCTGTGATTGTTTGAGGCCTCCTGACCGCAGGAGGCACAGGAAGCTTAAAACATCCTAGGAATGCAGGAGCTTTCGAGAGTCAAAAATCTTTAGAATAGGACTGATTAAAAGTTTCATTTTTTGGGTCAATGCTTGCTGCCAAATTTTCATATCCTTTATTTTTAGATATAGTTGGTATATAGAAAACAAGTAGTAGACCTGGTATTAGCAACATTATATCTTTGAGTTAAGTACCTTCTTTGTTATAACCCACTGCACATTTGTTCTATAGAGATGTAACTTTAATGCTTTAAGGAGATGCAGATTAAAGAAAAAACACTTCAGGGGAAACAAAATTAACGTTCATTAAGGAACAGAGCCAAAAAGTGTTAACAAGCCTCTTGGGCCAGAAGATAATGTAAATCACCTGAGACCTTTTTGTATACAAAATGATATACAGAAAGAATCTGGGTTGTGAACGCTACATAATTTTGTGTTATCCATTGATCTCCATGTTTTATCAAAAATATAAAAGGCCTTGTGAACAATAAAGGAGGAGACCAGGGTCCGGGGGCCAGTTTCTCGGACCAGCTTCTCGAACTAGTCTCTCAGCCTGGTTTCTTGGGACTCTGGCTCCCCGTGTCTTTCTCTCTCTTTCTTCTTTCTACCTTTCCTTCTCTCTGCTCTTTACTTTAACTTCAGGCTGAATCTCCACCTGGAGTGCGGAGGCTAGCAAGGTCTACTTACTTGCCCTGGCTGTTAAGACCCGCACGAAAGGGAGCTTAAGGCGAGGCACCTTAGATATTCAAGCGGGCGCCGGTGGCCAAAGTAGGTGGTGCAAATTCCTTGTGTGGAATTTTATTGGCCTTCCGCGTAAACCAAGCTATTCAGCCCTCTTCCTCACTTAATCTTCTTACTACACTATAGTTTCCAAATCTAATCTTACATTAATAAATAAACAAGTCTTTCCACGACAACGCCGTCCACAGTTCGAATTCCCTGGATCCACCGGGCTGGAGCCCGGCATAAGACCTTGAGTGGAGTCGGTGCCGAACCTGAGGATTCCTCTCCAGTGCTGACATGGATCTTGGGGTACTTCTGGAGTCTCCCCAGGGGAGTCAGTCTTCGTCGCGAGTGGGGTAATGCACGTGCGCTTTCCTCCCGAGCTGTAGCAGCAGTGTCATGCTCCCTTTCGCGTGGATCAAGGGATCTGTGGCTTTCCCACGAAGCTTCCCACAGGGCTGTCCCACGTGCCCGTGCTGTGAGTTGATCCTCGGCTTGAAAGTCGAGGTAGTGCAGGGAAAACAGGTTTCCCTGGAATGGACTGAGACATCTGGGGGACTCTGGGAAGGGTGGCACGAACCCTGGCGTTCCTCTCGCCTTTCCTGTGGAGAGCGCCTCCTCTTGAGATGCGACGGGAACGCGGGAATACTTTCCCGACCACGCAGGAAAGATCCCTCCTCTTGAGCTAGGAGGCGGAAACGGCGCTCCTCTGGATGAGGGAGGGACTCTCGTGATTCCTCTCGAGTGGAGACGGATATGTCGGGGAACTTCTTGAGTTGCAGCAAGGGTGTGAAGGACCCTTTGGAAGTTCCAGAGGTTAGGTGTGATTAGCCTCGAGACGCCTCAGCGGAAATGGGCCTCATCTCGCCTGGAGGGGAGAACCTCCTGGATTTTCTCGAGTTGTGGCAGGTGCTCTCTACTACACGGGTCAGGGACCCGCTCTGGTGGCCTCAGGAAAGGCAGGTCCCCAACGAGTTGCTCGGGGTCATCTCGGGATTCCTCTCCCGTCGATGCGGGGCCTAAGGCCTTGTGTGGAGACGCTGCCGGAACCTGAGGATTCCTCCCCAGTGCTGGCATGGATTTGGGGTATTTCTGGAGTCTCCCCAGGGGAGTCAGTCCTCGTCTCGAATTGGGGCATTCACGTGCGATTTCTCTCGAGCTGTAGCAGCAGTGTCACGCTTCCCTTCGCGTGAATCAAGGGATCTGTGGCTTTCCCACTAGGCTTTCCCACAGGGCTGTCCCACGTGCCACGTGGTGTGAGTAGATCCTGGCTTGAAAGTCGAGGCAGTGCAGGGAAAAAGGGTGTCCCTGGAATGGACGGAGACATCTGGGGGACTCTAGTAATGGTGGCACGACCCTGGAGTTCCTCTGCCTTTCCTGTGGAGAGCACCTCATCTTGAGATGTCACGGGAA
>NW_017194627.1:0-9250 GCF_001704415.2 Capra hircus
TCAGAGTAAGCACGAGAGCCCGCCCACATCCAGAGGAGCCCCCGTTTCCGCCTCCTAGCTCGAGAGGAGGGATCCTTTCCCTGCGTGGTCGGGAAAGAATTCCCGGCATTCCCGTCGCATCTCAAGAGGAGGCGCTCTCCACTGGAAGGCGAGAGGAACTCCCGGGTCTTGCCACCATTCCCAGAGTCCCGCAGATGTCTAAGTCCATTCCAGGGAAATCTGTTTTCCCTCGATTGCCGCCGCGACTTTCAAGCCGAGGATCGACTCACACCACGGTGGCACGTGGGACAGCCCTGTGAGAAAGCCTTCTGGGAAAGCCTCGTGGGAGAGCCTCAAGGGAAAGGCACAGATCCCTTGATCCAGGCGAAGGGAAGCGTGACACTGCTGCTACAGCTCGGGAGGAAAGCGCACGTGCATGCCCCCACTCGAGACGAGGACTGACTCCCCTGGGGAGACTCCAGAAATACCCCAAGATCCATGTCAGCACTGGAGAGGAATCCTCAGGTTCCGGCACCGTCTCCACACAAGGTTTTAGGCCCCGGCATCGACGGGAGAAGAATCCGAGAGGCCCCGAGCAACTCGCTTGGGGACTGGCCTTTCCTGAGGCCACCAGAGCGGGTCCCTGAGGTCCCCGTCGTAAGTCGAGAGCACCTGCCGCAACTTGAGAACATCCAGGAGGTTCTCCCCTCCAGGCGAGATGAGGCCCATTTCCGCTGAGGCGTCTCGAGGCTAATCACACCTAACCTTTGGAACTTCCAAAGGACCCTTCACACCCTTGCTGCAACTCAAGAAGTTCCCCGACATACCCGTCTCCACTCGAGAGGAAGCACCAGAGACCGCCCACATCCAGAGGAGCCCGTTTCCGCCTCCCTAGCTCGAGAGGAGGATCCTTTCCCTGCGTTGGTCGGGAAAGAATTCCCGGGCGTTCCTGTCGCATCTCAAGAGGGAGGCGCTCTCCACAGGAAAGGCGAGAGGAACTCCAGGGTCGTGCCACCATTCCAGAGTCCCCCAGATGTCTTCAGTCCATTTCAGGGAAACCTGATTTCCCTGCACTGCCTCGAATTTCTAGCCGAGGATCGACTCACACCACGATGGCACGTGGACAGCACTGTGGGAAAGCCTCGTGGGAAAGCCTCGAGGGAAAGCCACAGATCCCTTGATCCACGCGAAGGGAAGCGTTGCACTGCTGCTACAGCTCGGGAGGAAAGCGCACGTTCATGCCCCACACAAAGACGACGACTAACTCCCCTGGGGAGACTCAGAAGTACCCCAAGATCCATGTCAGCACTGGAGAGGAAACCTCAGGTTCCGGCACCGACTCCACACAGGGTCTTAGGCCCCGGCATCGACGGGAGAGGAATCCCGAGAGGCCCCAGAGCAACTCGCATGGGGACTGGCCTTTCCTGAGGCCACCAGAGCGGTTCCCTGAGGTCCCCGTAGTAAGTCAAGAGCACCTGCCGCAACTCGAGAAAATCCAGGAGGTTCTCCCCTCCAGGCGAGATGAGGCCCTTTTCCTCTGAGGCGTCTCGAGGCTAACCATACCTAACATCTGGAACTTCCAAAGGGTCCTTCACACCCTTGCTGCAACTCAAGAAGTTCCCCGACATACCTGACTCCACTCGAGAGGAAGCACGAGAATCCCGCGCCACATCCAGAGGAGCCCCCCGTTTCCGCCTCATACCTCGAGGTCAGGTATCCTTTCCCTGCATGTTCGGGAAAGAATTCCCGGTGTTCCCGTCGCATCTCATGAGGAGGCGCTCTCCACAGGAAAGGCGGAGGAACTCCAGGGTCATGCCACCATTCCAAGAGTCCCCCAGATATCTCAGTCTGCCGGGGTCCAGCCCCGCTGGATCCAGGGAATTCGACGGATGGACGGCGTTGTCGTGGAAAGTCTTTTTTATTTATTAATGTAAGATTAGATTAAGAAATTATAGTGTAGTAAGAAGATTAACTGGAGGAAAAGGGCTGAATATCTTGGTTTACGTGGAAGGCCAATAAAATTCCAGACAAAGAATTTTCACCATCTACGTTGGGCCACCAGCCCCTGCTTGAATATCTAAGGGTGCCTCACCTTAAGCTCCCTTTCGTGCAGGTCTTAACAGCCAGGCAAGTAAGTAGACCTGGCGAGCCTCCGCGCCCCTGGTGGAGATTCAGCCTGAAGTTAAAGTAAAAAGCAGAGAGAAGGAAAGGGAGAGAAGAAGAAAGAGAGAAAAAGACACGGGGGGAGCCTGAGTCTCAAGAAACCAGGCCGAGAGACTAGTTCGAGAAACTGGTCCGAGAAACTGGCCCCATCCTTTATTGTTCATAAAGCCTTTTATACTTTTGATAAAACATGGAGTTCAATGGGTAACACAAAATTATGTAGCGTTTGCACCCCAGACTCTTTCTGTACCATCATTTTGTATACAAAAGGTCTCTGGTGATTTACATTATCTTCTGGCCAAGAGGCTTGTTAAACACTTTTTGGCTCTCTTCCTTAATGAATGTTAATTTTGTTTTCCTCTGAAGTGTTTTTTCTTTAATCTGCATTTCCTTAAAGCATTAAAGTTACATCTCTATAAAACAAAGGTGCAGTGGGTTATAACAAAGAAGGTACTTAACTCAAAGATCTAATGTTCCTAATACCAGGTCTACTACTTGTTTTTTTAATATACCAACTCTATCCTAAAAATAAAGGATATGAAAATTTAGCAGCAAGCATTGACCCAAAAAATGAAACTTTTAATCAGTCCTATTATAAAGATTTTGACTCCTCGGATGCCCCTACATTCCTAGGATGCTTTAAGCTTCCTGTGGCCTCCTGGGGAAAGGAGGCCTCAAACAATCACATGCCCAGCTGTACGAGTCCTGCAAGGTTCTGCAGGCTAGAAAGCATTCAGAGGGGTTTTTGGATTGAAACACTCTTTTCAAATGCTGAAGACTAAAGCCCTGAATTGACTTTTTCCAGAAAATGTCAGTAAGAGTGGAAAAGCAGAGCAAAAAAGCCGGCAGATTTTTGTTGGGGTATGTGCGTAGGAACTTCCAGAGGGGTCCCTGAAGTCTGAACACACCATGCCTATGTCAGCTTTCTTCCTCATGACGTTATCACGGACGGGAGTCCTCATACTGGCTCCCAGCATCAGTCCAATCCAGAGGAACCTGTTTTCCCTGCACTGCCTCGACTTTCACGCTGAGGATCAAACTCACACCACGGTGGCACGAGGGAAAGCCCTGTGAGAAAGCCTCGTGGAAAGCCTCCAGGGAAAGCCACAGATCCCTTGATCCACACGACGGGAAGCGTGACCCTGCTGCTACAGCTCGGGAGGAAAGCACACGTGCGTGCCCTCACTTGAGAGGAGGATTGACTCTCCAGGGGAGACTCCAGAAGAACCCCAATATCCATGTCAGCACTGCAGAGGAAACCTCAGGTTCCGGCCCCGAACCACACAAGTTGTTCGGCCCGGGCATCAACAGGAGAGTTATCAAGAGAAGCCCCCCAGCATCTGGCATGGGGACTGGCCTTTGATGAAGCCACCAGAGCGGGTCCCTGACGTCCCCGTCGTAAGTCGGGAGCACCCTGCCGCAACTCGAGGAAAATCCAGGAGGTTCTCCCCTCCAGGCGAGATGAGGCCCATTTCCAATGAGGTGTCTCGAGGCTAATTACATCTAATCTCTGGAACTTCCAAAGGGTCCTTCACACCCTTGCTGCAACTCAAGAAGTTCCCCGACATTCCCATCTCCACTCGAGAGGAAACACGAGGGTCCTGCCCCACATCCAGAGTAGCCCCGTTTCATCCTCCTAGCTAGAGATGAGGGATCCTTTCCCTGCTTGGTCGGCGAAAGAACTTCCGGCATTCCCGTCGCATCTCAGGTGGAGGCGCTCTCCACAGGAAGGGAGAGAGGAACTCCATGGTCGTGCCACCATTTCAAGCGTCCCCAGATGTCTCAGTCCATTCCAGAGGATCTTGTTTTTTACAGAGTGCCTAAACTTTCATGCCGAGGATCGCCTCACACCACGGTGGCACGGGGGACAGCCCTGTGGGAAAGCCTCGTGGGAAAGCCTCTAGGAAAAGCCTAGAGGAAAAGCCACAGATCCATTGATCACGCGACGGGAAGCATGACACTGCTGCTACAGCTCGGGAGGAAGGGCATGCGCATGCCCCCACTCGAGACGAGGACTGATTCCCCTTGGGAGACTTCAGAAGTATCCCAAAAACATGTCAGCACTGGAGAGGAATACTCAGGTTCTGGCCCCCACTCCACACAAGGTCTTGGGGCCCGGCATCTACCGGTGAGGAATCCCGAGAGGCCCTCTAGCAACTCACATGGGAACTGGTCTTTCCTAAGGCCAACAGAACGGGTCCCTGAGGTCCCCGTCGTAAGTCGAGAGCACCTGCCACAACTCGAGAAAATGAAGGAGATTCTCCCCTTCAGGCGAGATGAAGCCCATTTCCACTGAGACGTCTCGAGGCTAATCACACCTAACCTCTGGAACTTCCAAAGGGTCCTTCACACCATAGGCTGCAACTCAAGAAGTTCCACGAGAGACCCGTCGCCACTACATAGGAATCACCAGGGTACCACCCACATCCAGAGGAGCCCCCAATTCCCCCTCCTAGCTCAATGTGAGGGATCCTTTCCCTGATTTGGCCGGGAAAGAATTCCTGTCGTACCTGTCGCATCTCAAGAGGGAGGCACGCTCCACAAGAAAGGTGAGAGGAACTCCAGGGTCGTTCCACCATTCCAAGAGTCCCCAGATGTCTCAGTCCTTTCCAGAGGAACTTGTTTACCCTGCACTGCCTCGACGTTCAACGCGGAGGACCGACACACACGATGGTGGCACGTGGGACAGCCCTGTGGGAAAGCCTCGTGGGAAAGCCTCGAGGGAAAACAAGAAACCCCTTGATCAACCCAACGGGAAAATTGACTCTGCCTCCTAATGCTCGGGAGAAAAGCGCACGATGCATGCCCCCATTGGAGACGAAGATGACTCCCCTGTGGAGACTCCAGTAGTACCCCAAGATCCATGTTCAGCACTGGAGAGGAAACCTCAGGTTCGGGCACCGACTCCAAACAAGGTCTTAGGCCCCGTCATCGACCGGAGAGGAATCCCGAGAGGCCCCTTAGCAACTCGCAAGTCGACTGGCATTTCCTGAGTGGACCAGAGCGGGTTACATAAGTCCCGGTCGTAACTGGAGAGCACCTGCTGAAACTCGAGAAAATCCAGGAGGTTCTCCCCTGCAGGCGAGATGAGGCCCATTTCCGCTGAGGCGTCTCGAGTCTAATCACACCTAACCTCTGGAACTTCCAAAGGGTCCTTCACACCCTTGCTGCAACTCAAGAAGTTCACCCGACATACCCGTCTCCACACGAGAGGAAGCACCAGAGACCCGCCCACATCCAGAGGAGCCCCCGTTTCCGCCTCCTAGCTCGAGAGGAGGGATCCTTTCCACTGCGTAGATCAGGAAAGAATTCCTGGCGTTCCTGGCGCATCTCAAGAGGAGGCGCTCTCCACAGGAAAGGCGAGAGGAACTCCAGGGTCGTGGCCACCATTCCCAGAGTCCCCCAGATGTCTCAGTCCATTTCAGGGAAACCTGATTTCCCTGCACTGCCTCGAATTTCTAGCCGAAGGATCGACCACACCACACGATGGCACATGAAACAGCCCTGTGGGAAAGCCTCGTGGGAAAGCCACGAGGGAAAGCCACAGATCCCTTGATCCATGCAAAGGGAAGCGTGACACTGCTGCTACAGCTCGGGAGGAAAGCGCACGTTCATGCCCCCACACAAGACGACGACTAACTCCCCTGGGGAGAACTCCAGAAGTACCCCAAGATCCATGTCCACACTGGAGAGGAATCCTCCAGGTTCCGGCACCGACTCCACACAAGGTCTTAGGCCCCGGCATCGAAGGGAGAGGAATCCTGAGAGGCCCCGAGGAACTCGCATGGCCCTGGCCTTCCTGAGGCCACTAGAGCGGGTCCCTGAGGTCCCCGTCGTAAGTCGAGAGCACCTGCCGCAACTAGAGAAAATCCATTAGGTTCTCCCCTCCAGGCGAGATGAGGCCCATTTCCGCTGAGGCGTCTCGACGCTAATCACACCTAACCTCTGGAACTTCCAAAGGGTCCTTCACACCCTAGCTGCAACTCAAGAGGTTCCAGGAGAGACCCCGTCGCCACTCCATAGGAATCACCAGGGTACCACCCACATCCAGAGGAGCCCCAATTCCCCCTCCTGGCTCAAGATGAGGGATCCTTTCCCTGATTGGCCGGGAAAAATTCCTGTCGTACCTGTCGCATCTCAAGAGGAGGCACGCTCCACAAGAAAGGTGAGAGGAACTCCAGGGTCGTTCCACCATTCCAAGAGTCCCCCAGATGTCTCAGTCCTTTCCAGAGGAACTTGTTTACCCTTGCACTGCCTCGACGTTCACGGGGAGGACTGACTCACACGATGGTGGCACGTGGGACAGCCCTGTGGGAAAGCCTCGTGGGAAAGCCTCGTGGGAAAAGCCTCGAGGGAAAACAAGAAACCCCTTGATCAACCCAACGGGAAAATTGACTGTGCTCCTAATGCTCGGGAGAAAAGCGCACGTGCATGCCCCCATTGGAGATGAAGATGACTACCCTGTGGAGACTCCAGTAGTACCCCAAGATCCATGTCAGCACTGGAGAGGAAACCTCAGGTTCGGGCCACCGATTCCAAACAAGGTCTTAGGCCCCGTCATCGACCGGAGAGGAATCCCGAGAGGCCCCTTAGCAACTCCAAGTCGACTGGCATTACCTGAGCGGACCAGAGCGGGTTACATAAGTCCCGGTCGTAAACTGGAGAGCACCTGCTGAAACTCGAGAAAACCCAGGAGGTTCTCCCCTGCAAGTCGAGATGAGGCCCCATTTCCGCTGAGGCGTCTCGAGTCTAATCACACCTAACCTCTGGAACTTCCAAAGGGTCCTTCACACCCTTGCTGCAACTCAAGAAGATCCCCGACATACCCCTCTCCACTCGAGAGGAAGAACAAGAGTCCCGAACCCACATCCAGAGGAGCCCCGTTTCAGCCTCGTAGCCTCGCGTCAAGGTATCCTTTCCCGTAGTGTCCGGAAAGAATTCCCGGTGTTCCCGTCGCATCTCAAGAGGAGGCGCTCTCCACAGGAAAGGCGAGAGAAACTCCAGTGTCGTGCCATCATTCCAAGAGTCCCCCAGATATCTCAGTGTGCCGGTGTCCAGCCACGCTGCATCCAGGGAATTTGACGGATGGACGGCGTTGACGTGGAAAGTCTTGTGTATTTATTAATGTAAGATTAGATTAAGAAATTATAGGGTAGTAAGAAGATTAACTGGAGGAAAAAGGCTGAATAGCTAGGTTTACGCGGAAGGCCAATAAAATTCCCGACAAGGAATTTTCTGGCGGACTCTTGGGAATGGTGGCACGACCCTCGAGTTCCTCTGTGACTTTCACACTAGGCTTTCCCACAGGGCTTTCCCACGAGTCTTATCCACAGGGCTGTCCCACGTGCCACCGTGGTGTGAGTCGATCCTCGGCTTGAAAGTCGAGGCAGGGCAGGGAAAACAGGTTTCCCTGGAATGGACTGAGACATCTGGGGGACTCTGGGAATGGTTGCACGACCCTGGAGTTCCTCTCGCCTTTCCTGTGGAGAGCACCTCCTCTTGAGATGCGACGGGACGCCGGGAATTCTTTCACGACCACGCAGGGAAAGGATCCCTCCTCTCGAGCTAGGAGCGGAAACGTGGCTCCTCTGGATGTGGGCGGGACTCTCGTTCTTCCTCTCGAGTGGAGACGGGTATGTCGGGGATCTTCCTGAGTTGCAGCAAGGGTGTGAAGGACCCTTTGGAAGTTCCAGAGGTTAGGTGTGATTAGTCTCGAGACGCCTCAGCGGAAATGGGCCTCATCTCGCCTGGAGGTGAGAACCTCCTGGATTTTCTCGAGTTGCGGCAGGTGCTCTCGACTTACGACGGGGACCTCAGGGACACGCTCTGGTGGCCTCAGGAAAGGCCAGTCCCCATGCGAGTTGCTCGGGGGCCTCTCGGGATTCCTCTCCCTCGATGCCGGGGCCAAAGATCTTGTGTGGAGTCGGTGCCGGAACCTGAGGATTTCTCTCCAGTGCTGACATGGATCTTGGGGGTACTTCTGGAGTCTCTCCAGGGGAGTCAGTCCTCGTCGTCTCGAGTGGGGCATACATTTGCGCTTTCCTCCCGAGCTGTAGCAGCAGTGTCATGCTTCCCTTCGCGTATATCAAGGGATCTGTGGCTTTCCCACGAGGCTTTCGCAAAGGGCTGTCCCAAGTGCCACCGTGGTGTGAGTTGATCCTCGGCTTGAAAGTCGAGGCAGTGCAGGGAAAACAGGTTTCCCTGGAATGGACTGAGACATCTTGGGGGACTCTGGGAATGTGGCACGACCCTGGAGTTCCTCTCGCCTTTTCTGTGCAGAGCGCCCTCTTGAGATGCGACGGGAACGCCGGGAATTCTTTCCCTACCACGCAGGGAAAGGATCCCTCCTCTCGAGCTAGGAGTCGGAAACGGGGCTCCTCTGGATGTGGCGGGACTCTCGTGCTTCCTCTCGAGTGGAGACGGGTATGTCGGGGAACTTCTTAGGTTGCAACAAGGGTGTGAAGGACGCTTTCGAAAATTCCAGAGGTAAGATGTGATTAGCCTCGAGACGCTCAGCGGAAATGGGCCTCATCTCGCCCGGAGGGGAGAACCTCCTGATTTTCTCGAGTTGCGCAGGTGCTCTCGACTTAGGTCGGGACCTCAGAGACCCGCTCTGGTGGCCTCAGAAAAGGCCAGTCCCCATGCAAGGTGCTCGGGGCCTCTCGGGATTCCTCTCCCGTCGATGCCGGGGCTAAGACCTTGTGTGGAGTCGGGGTGCCGGAACCTGAGGATTCTCTCCAGTGCTGACATGGATCTTGGGGTACTTCTGGAGTCTGCCCAAGGAGTCAGTCCTCGTCTCGACTGGGGGCATGCACGTGCGCTTTCCTCCCGAGCTGTAGCAGCAGTGTCACTCTTCCCTTCGCGATGGATCAAAGGATCTGTGGCTTTCCCTCGAGACTTCCCAGGAGGCTTTTCCATGAGTCTTTCCACAAGGGCTGTCCACGTGCCACCCTTGGTGTGAGTCGATCCTCGGCTTGAAAGTCGAGGCAGTGCAGGGAAAAAAGTTTTCCATGGAATGGACTGAGACATCTGGGGGACTCTGGAATGGTGCACGACCCTGGAGTTCCTCTCGCCTTTCCTGTGGAGAGCGCCTCCTCTTGAGATGCGA
>NW_017194628.1:0-9249 GCF_001704415.2 Capra hircus
TGGCTTTCCCTCGAGCTTTCCCAGGCTTTCCACGAGGCTTTCCCACAGGGCTGTCCCACGTGCGACCGTATTTTGAGTCGATCCTCGGCTTGAAAGTCGAGGCAGTGCAGGGAAAACAGGTTTCCCTGGAATGGACTGAGACATGTGGGGGATTTGGGGAATGGTGGCACGACCCTGGAGTTCCTCTCGCCTTTCCTGTGGAGAGCGCCTCCTCTTGAAATGGCGGGAACGCCGGGAATTCTTTCCCGACTACGCAGGGAAAGGATCCCTCCTCTGGATCTATCAGGCGGAAACGGGGCTCCTCTGGATGTGGGCGGACTCTCGTGCTTCCTCTCGAGTGGAGTCAGGTATGTTGGGGAACTTCTTGAGTTGCAACAAGGGTGTGAAGGACCCTTTGGAAGTTCCAGAGTTTAGGTGTGATTAGCCTCGAGACGCCTCAGCGGAAATGGGCCTCATCTCGCCTGGAGGGGAGAACCTCCTGGATTTTCTCGAGTTGCGGCAGGTCTCTCGACTTGAGACGTTGTCCTCAGGGACCCGCTCTGGAGGCCTCTGGAAATGCCAGTCCCCATGGGAGTTGCTCGGGACCTCTCGGGATCCCTCTCCCGTCGATGCCGGGGCCTAAGACATTGTGTGGAGTCGGTTCCGTAACCTGAGGATTCCTCTCCAGTGCTGAAAGGATCTTGGGGAACTTCTGAAGTCTCCCCAGTGGAGTCAGTCCTCGTCTCGAGTGGGGGCATACAAGTGCGCTTTACTCTCGAGCTGTAGCAGCATTGTAACGCTTCCCTTCGCGTGGATCAAGGGATCTGTGGCTTTCCCTCGAGGCTTTCCCACGAGGCTTTCCCACGAGGCTTTCCCACAGGGCTGTCCCACGTGGCAACGTGGTGTGAGTCGATCCTCTGCTTGAAAGTCGAAACAGTGCAGGGAAAACAGGTTTCCCTGGAATGGACTGAGATATCTGGAGGACTCTGGGAATGGTGGCACAACCCTGGAGTTCCTCACGCCTTTCCTGTGGAGAGTGCCTCCTCTTGAGATGCGACAGGAACACGCCGGAATTCTTTCCCGACCACGCAGGGAAAGGAACCCGTCTCTCGAGCAAGGAGACCGGAAACGGGTCTCCTCTGGATGTGGGCGGGACTCTCGTGCTTCATCCTGAGTGGAGTCGGGTATGCCGGGGAACTTCTTGAGTTGTAGCAAGGGTGTGAAGGACCCTTGGAAGTTCCAGAAGTTAGGTGTGATTAGCTCTAGAAGCCTCAGTGGAAATGGGCCTCATCTCCCCTGGAGGGAGAACCTCCTGGATTTTCTCGAGTTGTGGCAGGTGCTCTCGACTTTACGACGGGGACCTCAGGACCTGCTCTGGTGGCCTCAGGAAAGGCCAATCCCCATGCGAGTTGCTCAGGGGCCTCTCGGGATTCCTCTCCCGTCGATGCCGGGCCTAAGACCATGTGTGGAATCGGTGTCGGAACCTGAGGATTACCTCTCCAGTGCTGACATGGATCTTGGGGAACTTCTGGAGCTCACCCAGGGGACTCAGTCCTCGTCTCGAGTTGGCGCATCCACGTGAGATTTGCCTCCCGAGCTATAGCAGCAGTGTCACGCTTCCCTTCGCGTGGATCAAGGGATCTGTGGCTTTCCCTCGAGGCTTTCCCACGAGGCTTTCCCACGAGGCTTTCCCACAGGGCTTCCACGTGCCACCGTGGTGTGAGTCGATTCTCGGCTTGAAAAGTCGAGGCAGTGCAGGGAAAACAGGTTTCCCTGGAATGGACTGAGACATCTGGTGGACTCTGGAATGGTGGCACGACCCTGGAGTTCCTCTCGCCTTTCCTGTGGAGAGCGCCTCCTCTTGAGATCGACGGAAACGCCGGGAATTCTTTGACCGACCACTGCAGGGAAAGGATCACTCCTCTCGAGTTAGGAGGCGGAAATGGGGCTACTGTGGATGTGGGTGGGAACTCTCGTGCTTCCTCTCGAGTGGAGACGGGTATGTCGGGGCACTTCTTGAGTTGCAGCAAGGGTGTGAAGGACCCTTTGGAAAGTTCCAGAGGTTAGGTGTGATTAGCCTCGAGATCCCTCAGCGGAAATGGGCCTCATCTCTCCTGGAGGGGAGAACCTCCTGGATATTCTCGAGTTGCGGCAGGTGCTCTCGACTTATGACGGGGACCTCAGGGACACGCTCTGGTGGCCTCAGGAAAGGCCAGTCCCCATGTGAGAAGCTCGGGGGCCTCTTGGGATTCCTCTCCCGTCGATGCTGGGGCCTAAGACATTGTGTGGAGTCAGTGCCAGAACCTGAGGATTCCTCTCCAGTGCTGACATGGATCTTGGGGTACTTCTGGAGTCTCCCCAGGGGAGTCAGTCTTCGTCTCAAGTGGGGGCATGCACGTGCGCTTTCCTCCCGAGCTGTAGCAGCAGTGTCGCGCTTCCCTTCGCGTGGATCAAGGGATCTGTGGCTTTCCCTCGAGGCTTTCCAACGAGGCTTTCCCACAGGGCAGTCCCACGTGCCACCGTGGTGTGAGTCGATCCTCGACTTGAAAGTCGACGCAGTGCAGGGAAAATAGGTTTTCCTGGAATCGACAGAGACATCTGGGGGACTCTGGGAATGGTGGCATGACCCTGGAGTTCCTCTCGCCTTTCCTGTGGTGAGCGCCTCCTCTTGAGATGCGACGGGAACGCCGGGAATTCTTTCCCGACCACGCAGGGAAATGATCCTCCTCTCGAGCTAGGAGGCGGAAACGGGGCTCCTCTGGATGTGGGGGGACTCTCATGCTTCGTCTCGAGTGGAGACGGGTATGTCGGGGAACTTCTTGAGTTGCGGCAAGGGTGTGAAGGACCCGTTGGAAGTTCCAGAGGTTAGGTGTGACTAGCCTCGAGACGCCTCAGCGGAAATGGGCCTCATCTCGCCTGGAGGGGAGAACCTCCTGGATTTTCTCGAGTTGCGGCAGGTGCTCTCGACTTACGACGGGGACCTCAGGGACCCGCTCTGGTGGCCTCAGGAAAGGCCAGTCCCCATGCGAGTTGCTCGGGGCCTCTCGGGATTCCTCTCCCATCGATGCTGGGCCTAAGACCTTGTGTGGAGTCAGTTCCGGAACCTGAGGATTCCTCTCCAGTGCTGACATGGATCTTGGGGTACTTCTGGAGTCTCCCCAGGGGAGTCAGTCCTCTACTCGAGTGGGGGCATCCACGTGCGCTTTCACCCGAGCTGTAGCAGCGATGTCCCGCTTCCCTTCGCGTGGATCAAGGGATCCGTGGCTTTCCATCGAGGCTTTCCCACGAGGCTTTCCCACGAGTCTTAACCACAGGGCTGTCCCACGTGTCATCGTGCTGTGGGTCGATCCTCGGCTTGAAATTTGTAGGCAGTGCAGGGAAAACAGGTTTCCCTGGAATGGACTGAGACATCTGGGGGACTCTGGGAATGGTGGCACGACCCTGGAGTTCCTCTCGCCTTTCCTGTGGAGCCCACCTCCTCTTGAGATGCGAGGAGAACGCCGGGAATTCTTTCCCGAACACGCAGGGAAAGGATCCCTCCTCTCAAGCTATGAGGCGGAAACGGGGCCCCTCTGGATGTTTACGGTACTCTCGTGCTTCCTCTCGAGTGGAGACGGGTATGTCGGGGAACTTCTTGAGTTGCAGCAAGGGTGTGAAAGAACCTTTGGAGTTCCAGAGGTTAGGTGTGATTAGCCTCGAGACGCCTCAGCAGAAATGGGCCTCATCACACCTGGAGGGGAGAACCTCCTGGATTTTCTCGAGTTGCGGCAGGTGCTCTCGAATTACGACGGGGACCTCAGGGACCCGCTCTGGTGGCCTCAGGAAAGGCCAGTCCCCATGCGAGTTGCTCCGGGGCCTCTCGGGATTCCTCTCCCGTCGATGAAGGGGCCTAAGACCTTTTGTGGAGTCGCTGCCGGAACGTGAGGATTCCTCTCCATTGCTGACATGGATCTTGGAGTACTTCTGGGTCTCCCAGGGGAGTCAGTCCTCGTCTCGAGTGGGGCAGGCACGTGCGCTTTCCTCCCGAGCTGTAGCAGCAGTGTCACGCTTCCCTTCGCGTGGATCAAGGGATCTGTGGCTTTCCCTCGAGGCTTTCCCACGAGGCTTTCCCACGAGGCTTTCCCACAGGGCTGTCCCACGTGCCACCGTGGTGTGAGTCGATTCTCGGCTTGAAAGTCGAGGCAGTGCAGGGAAAACAGGTTTCCCTGGAATGGACTGAGACATCTGGGGGACTCTGGGAATTGTGGCACAACCCAGGAGTTCCTCTCGCCTTTCCTGTGGAGAGCGCCTCCTCTTGAGATGCGACGGGAACCCCGGGAATTCTTTCCCGACCACGCAGGGAAAGGATCCCTCCTCTCGAGCTAGGAGGCGGAAACGTGACTCCTCTGGATGTCGGCGGGACTCTCGTGCTTCCTCTCGAGTGGAGACGGATATGTCGGGGAACTTGTTGAGTTGCAGCAAGGGTGTGAAGGACCCTTTGGAAGTTCCAGAGGTTAGGTGTGATTAGCCTCGAGACCCCTCAGCGGAAATGGGCCTCATCTCGCCTGGAGGGGAGAACCTCCTGGATTTTCTCGAGTTGTGGCAGGTGCTCTCGAGTTATGACGGGGACATCAGGGACCCTTTCTGGTGGCCTCAGGAAAAGCCAGACGCCATGCGAGTTGCTCGGGGGCCTCTCGGGATTCCTCTCCCGTAGATGCAGTCGCCTAAGACCTTGTGTGGAGTCGGTGCCGGAACCTGAGGATTCCTCTCCAGTGCTTTCATGGATCTTGGGGTACTTCTGGAGTCTCCCAGGTGAGTCAGTCCTCATATCTATTGGGGCATGCATGTGCAATTTCCTCCCGAGCTGTAGCAGCAGTGTCACTCTTCCCTTCGCGTGGATCCAGGAATCTGTGGCTTTCCTTGGAGGCTTTCCCACGAGGCTTTCCCACGAGGCTTTCCCACGACGTTTTCCCACTGGGCTGTCCCACGTACCACCGTGGTGTGAGTCGATCCTCGGCTTGAATGTCGAGGCAGTGCTGGGAAAACTAGTTTCCCTGTTATGGACTGAGCATCTGGGGGACTCTGGGAATAGTGGCACGACCCAGGAGTTCCTCTCGCCTTTCTGTGGTGAGCGCCTCCACTTGAGATGCGACGGGATCGCCGGGAATTCTTTCTCGACCACACAGGAAATGAATCCCTCCTCTGGAACTATGAAGCGGAAACGGGGCTCCTCTGGATGTGGGTGGGACTCTCGTGCTTCCTCTCGATTGGAAACGGGTATGTCGAGGAACTTCTTGTGTTGCAGCAAGGGTGTTAAGGACCCTTTGGAAGTTCCAGAGGTTAGGTGTGATTAGCATCGAGACGCCTCAGGGGAAATGGGCCTCATCTCGCCTGAAGGGGAGAACCTCCTGGATTTTCTCGAGTTGCGGCAGGTACTGTGGACTTAAGACGGGGACCTCAGGGACCGCCCTGGTGGCCTCAGGAAATGCCAGTCCCCATGCGAATTGCTCGGGGGCCTCTCGGGATTCCTCTCCCGTCGATGCCGGGGCCTAAGACCTTGTGTGTAGTTGATGCCGGAACCTGAGGATTCCTCTCCAGCCCTGACATGGATCTTGGGGTACTTCTGGAGTCTCCCCAGGGAAGTCAGTCCTCGTCTCGAGTGGGGGCATGCTCGTGCGCTTTCCTCCCGAGCTGGAGCAGCTGTGTCGCGCTTCCCTTCGCGTGGATCAAGGGATCTGTGGCTTTCCCTCGAGGCTTTCCTACGAGGCTTTCCCACGAGGCTTTCCCACAGGGCTGTCCCACGTGCGACCGTATTTTGAGTCGATCCTCGGCTTGAAAGTCGAGACAGTGCAGGGAAAACAGGTTTCCCTGGAATGGACTGAGACATGTGGGGGATTTTGGGAATGGTGGCACGACCCTGGAGTTCCTCTCGCCTTTCCTGTGGAGAGCGCCTCCTCTTGAAATGGCCGGGAACGCCGGGAATTCTTTCCCGACTACGCAGGGAAAGGATCCCTCCTCTGGATCTATCAGGCGGAAACGGGGCTCCTCTGGATGTGGGCGGGACTCTCGTGCTTCCTCTCGAGTGGAGTCAGGTATGTTGGGGAACTTCTTGAGTTGCAACAAGGGTGTGAAGGACCCTTTGGAAGTTCCAGAGTTTAGGTGTGATTAGCCTCGAGACGCCTCAGCGGAAATGGGCCTCATCTCGCCTGGAGGGGAGAACCTCCTGGATTTTCTCGAGTTGCGGCAGGTGCTCTCGACTTGAGACGTTGTCCTCAGGGACCCGCTCTGGAGGCCTCTGGAAATGCCAGTCCCCATGGGAGTTGCTCGGGGACCTCTCGGGATCCCTCTCCCGTCGATGCCGGGGCCTAAGACATTGTGTGGAGTCGGTTCCGTAACCTGAGGATTCCTCTCCAGTGCTGAAAAGGATCTTGGGGAACTTCTGAAGTCTCCCCAGTGGAGTCAGTCCTCGTCTCGAGTGGGGGCATACAAGTGCGCTTTACTCTCGAGCTGTAGCAGCATTGTAACGCTTCCCTTCGCGTGGATCAAGGGATCTGTGGCTTTCCCTCGAGGCTTTCCCACGAGGCTTTCCCACGAGGCTTTCCCACAGGGCTGTCCCACGTGGCAACGTGGTGTGAGTCGATCCTCTGCTTGAAAGTCGAAACAGTGCAGGGAAAACAGGTTTCCCTGGAATGGACTGAGATATCTGGAGGACTCTGGGAATGGTGGCACAACCCTGGAGTTCCTCACGCCTTTCCTGTGGAGAGTGCCTCCTCTTGAGATGCGACAGGAACGCCCGGAATTCTTTCCCGACCACGCAGGGAAAGGAACCCGTCTCTCGAGCAAGGAGACCGAAACGGGTCTCCTCTGGATGTGGGCGGGACTCTCGTGCTTCATCCTGAGTGGAGTCGGGTATGCCGGGGAACTTCTTGAGTTGTAGCAAGGGTGTGAAGGACCCGTTGGAAGTTCCAGAAGTTAGGTGTGATTAGCCTCTAGAAGCCTCAGCGGAAATGGGCCTCATCTCCCCTGGAGGGGAGAACCTCCTGGATTTTCTCGAGTTGTGGCAGGTGCTCTCGACTTACGACGGGGACCTCAGGGACCTGCTCTGGTGGCCTCAGGAAAGGCCAATCCCCATGCGAGTTGCTCAGGGGCCTCTCGGGATTCCTCTCCCGTCGATGCCGGGGCATAAGACCATGTGTGGAATCGGTGTCGGAACCTGAGGATTACTCTCCAGTGCTGACATGGATCTTGGGGAACTTCTGGAGCCTACCCAGGGGACTCAGTCCTCGTCTCGAGTTGGCGCATCCACGTGAGATTTGCTCCCGAGCTAAGCAGCAGTGTCACGCTTCCCTTCGCGTGGATCAAGGGATCTGTGGCTTTCCCTCGAGGCTTTCCCACGAGGCTTTCCCACGAGGCTTTCCCACAGGGCTTTCCCACGTGCCACCGTGGTGTGAGTCGATTCTCGGCTTGAAAGTCGAGGCAGTGCAGGGAAAACAGGTTTCCCTGGAATGGACTGAGACATCTGGGGGACTCTGGGAATGGTGGCACGACCCTGGAGTTCCTCTCGCCTTTCCTGTGGAGAGCGCCTCCTCTTGAGATGCGACGGAAACGCCGGGAATTCTTGACCGACCACTCAGGGAAAGGATCACTCCTCTCGAGTTAGGAGGCGGAAATGGGGCTACTGTGGATGTGGGTGGGAATCTCGTGCTTCCTCTCGAGTGGAGACGGGTATGTCGGGGCACTTCTTGAGTTGCAGCAAGGGTGTGAAGGACCCTTTGGAAAGTTCCAGAGGTTAGGTGTGATTAGCCTCGAGATGCCTCAGCGGAAATGGGCCTCATCTCTCCTGGAGGGGAGAACCTCCTGGATATTCTCGAGTTGCGGCAGGTGCTCTCGACTTATGACGGGGACCTCAGGGACACGCTCTGGTGGCCTCAGGAAAGGCCAGTCCCCATGTGAGAAGCTCGGGGGCCTCTTGGGATTCCTCTCCCGTCGATGCTGGGGCCTAAGACATTGTGTGGAGTCAGTGCCAGAACCTGAGGATTCCTCTCCAGTGCTGACATGGATCTTGGGGTACTTCTGGAGTCTCCCCAGGGGAGTCAGTCTTCGTCTCAAGTGGGGGCATGCACGTGCGCTTTCCTCCCGAGCTGTAGCAGCAGTGTCGCGCTTCCTTCGCGTGGATCAAGGGATCTGTGGCTTTCCCTCGGAGGCTTTCCAACGAGGCTTTCCCACAGGGCAGTCCCACGTGCCACCGTGGTGTGAGTCGATCCTCGACTTGAAAGTCGACGCAGTGCAGGGAAAATAGGTTTTCCCTGGAATCGACAGAGACATCTGGGGGACTCTGGGAATGGTGGCATGACCCTGGAGTTCCTCTCGCCTTTCCTGTGGTGAGCGCCTCCTCTTGAGATGCGACGGGAACGCCGGGAATTCTTTCCCGACCACGCAGGGAAATGATCCCTCCTCTCGAGCTAGGAGGCGGAAACGGGGCTCCTCTGGATGTGGGCGGGACTCTCATGCTTCGTCTCGAGTGGAGACGGGTATGTCGGGGAACTTCTTGAGTTGCGGCAAGGGTGTGAAGGACCCGTTGGAAGTTCCAGAGGTTAGGTGTGACTAGCCTCGAGACGCCTCAGCGGAAATGGGCCTCATCTCGCCTGGAGGGGAGAACCTCCTGGATTTTCTCGAGTTGCGGCAGGTGCTCTCGACTTACGACGGGGACCTCAGGGACCCGCTCTGGTGGCCTCAGGAAAGGCCAGTCCCATGCGAGTTGCTCGGGGGCCTCTCGGGATTCCTCTCCCATCGATGCTGGGCCTAAGACCTTGTGTGGAGTCAGTTCCGGAACCTGAGGATTCCTCTCCAGTGCTGACATGGATCTTGGGGTACTTCTGGAGTCTCCCCAGGGAGTCAGTCCTCTACTCGAGTGGGGCATCCACGTGCGCTTTCACCCGAGCTGTAGCAGCGATGTCCCGCTTCCCTTCGCGTGGATCAAGGGATCCGTGGCTTTCCATCGAGGCTTTCCCACGAGGCTTTCCCACGAGTCTTAACCACAGGGCTGTCCACGTGTCATCGTGCTGTGGTCGATCCTCGCTTGAAATTTGTGGCAGTGCAGGGAAAACAGTTTTCCCTGGAATGGACTGAGACATCTGGGGGACTCTGGGAATGGTGGCACGACCCTGGAGTTCCTCTCGCCTTTCCTGTGGAGCCCACCTCCTCTTGAGATGCGAGGAGAACGCCGGGAATTCTTTCCCGAACACGCAGGAAAAGGATCCCTCCTCTCAACTATGAGGCGGAAACGGGGCC
>NW_017194629.1:0-9249 GCF_001704415.2 Capra hircus
AAGAATACTGGAGTAGGTTGTCATTTCCTTCTCCAGGATATTTTCTTGACCCAGGGATCAAACTCACATCTCCTGTGAATTCTTACTGCTGAGCCATCAGGGAAGTCCAAGTATAAATGTTAGGTTTCTCTAATGCTTGAGAACCCCATGAACAGTATGAAAAGGCAAAATGATAGGATACTGAAAGAGGAACTCCCCAGGTTGGTAGAGTGCCCAATATGCTACTGGAGATCAGTGGAGAAATAACTCCAGAAAGAATGAAGGGATACAGCCAAAGCAAAAAACAATACCCAGCTGTGGATGTGACTGGTGATAGAAGCAAGGTCCGATGCTATAAAGAGCAATATTGCATAGGAACCTGGAATGTCAGGTCCATGAATCAGGCAAATAGGAAGTGGTCAAACAAGAGATGGCAAGAGTGAACGTCGACATTCTAGGAATCAGCAAACTAAAATGGACCGGAATGGGTGAATTTAACTCAGATGACCATTATATCTACTACTGCGGGCAGGAATCCCTCAGAAGAAATGGAGTAGCCATCATGGTCAACAAAAGAGTCCGAAATGCAGTACTTGGATGCAATCTCAAAAACGACAGAATGATCTCTGTTCGTTTCCAAGCAAACCATTCAATATCACGGTAATCCAAGCCTATGCCCCAACCAGTAATGCTGAAGAAGCTGAAGTTGAACAGTTCTATGAAGACCTACAAGACCTTTTAGAACTAACACCCAAAAAAGATGTCCTTTTCATTATAGGGGACTGGAATGCAAAAGTAGGAAGTCAAGAAACACCTGGAGTAACAGGCAAATTTGGCCTTGGAATACGGAAATGAAGCAAAGGCTAATAGAGTTTTGCCAAGAGAATGCACTGGTCATAGCAAACACTCTCTTCCAACACATCACCAGATGGTCAACACTGAAATCAGATTGATTATATTCTTTGCAGCCAAAGATGGAGAAGCTCTATACAGTCAGCAAAAAAAGACCGGGGAGCTGACTGTGGCTCAGATCATGAAACCCTTATTGCCAAATTCAGACTTAAATTGAAGAAAGTAGGGAAACCACTAGACCATTCAGGTATGACCTAAATCAAATCCTTATGATTATACAGTGGAAGTGAGAAATAGATTTAAGGGACTAGATCTGATAGAGTGCCTGATGAACTATGGACGGAGGTTCGTGACATTGTACAGGAGACAGGGATCAAGACCATCCCATGGAAAAGAAATGAAAAAAGCAAAATGGCTGTCTGAGGAGGCCTTACAAATAGCTGTGAAAAGAAGAGAAGCAAAAAAAAAAGGAGAAAAGGAAAGATATAAGCATCTGAATGCAGAGTTCCAAAGAATAGCAAGGAGAGATAAGAAAGCCTTCCTCAGCGATCAATGCAAAGAAATAGAGGAAACAACAGAATGGGAAAGACTAGAGATCTCTTCAAGAAAATTAGAGATACCAAGGGAACATTTCATGCAAAGATGGGCTCAATAAAGGACAGAAATGGTATGGACCTAACAGAAGCAGAAGATATTAAGAAGAGTGGCAAGAATACACAGAAGAACTGTACAAAAAAGATCTTCACGACCAGATAATCACGATGGTGTGATCACTCACCTAGAGCCAGACATCCTGGAATGTGAAGTCAAGTGGGCCTTAGAAAGCATCACTACGAACAAAGCTAGTGGAGGTGATGGAATTCCAGTTGCTATCCCAGGATTGAAGGTGTCAGCTAGTGTGTCAAATTGTATCCTTCTTCAGCAGTCGCTTTCAGCAGCAGGCAATTGGATATGCAATTTGGAGTGACCTTCAAGAGATTTGAGCTCAACTGGAATTCCATCACCTCCACTAGCTTTGTTCGTAGTGATGCTTTCTAAGGCCACTTGACTTCACATTCCAGATGTCTGGCTCTAGGTGAGTGATCACACCATCGTGATTATCTGGTCGTGAAGATCTTTTTTGTACAGTTCTTCTGTGTATTCTTGCCACCTCTTCTTAATATCTTCTGCTTCTGTTAGGTCCATACCATTTCTGTCCTTTATTGAGCCCATCTTTGCATGAAATGTTCCCTTGGTATCTCTAATTTTCTTGAAGAGATCTCTAGTCTTTCCCATTCTGTTGTTTTCCTCTATTTCTTTGCATTGATCGCTGAGGAAGGCTTTCTTATCTCTCCTTGCTATTCTTTGGAACTCTGCATTCAGATGCTTATATCTTTCCTTTTCTCCTTTTTTTTTTGCTTCTCTTCTTTTCACAGCTATTTGTAAGGCCTCCTCAGACAGCCATTTTGCTTTTTTGCATTTCTTTTCCATGGGATGGTCTTGATCCCTGTCTCCTGTACAATGTCATGAACCTCCGTCCATAGTTCATCAGGCACTCTATCAGATCTAGTCCCTTAAATCTATTTCTCACTTCCACTGTATAATCATAAGGGATTTGATTTAGGTCATACCTGAATGGTCTAGTGGTTTTCCCTACTTTCTTCAATTTAAGTCTGAATTTGGCAATAAGGAGTTCATGATCTGAGCCACAGTCAGCTCCCGTCTTTTTGCTGACTGTATAGAGCTTCTCCATCTTTGGCTGCAAAGAATATAATCAATCTGATTTCAGTGTTGACCATCTGGTGATGTGTTGTTGTGAAGAGGTGTTTGCTATGAAAGTGCATTCTCTTGGCAAAACTCTATTAGCCTTTGCTTCATTCCGTATTCCAAGGCCAAATTTGCCTGTTACTCCAGGTGTTCTTGACTTCCTACTTTTGCATTCCAGTCCCCTATAATGAAAAGGACATCTTTTTTGGGTGTTAGTTCTAAAAGGTCTTGTAGGTCTTCATAGAACTGTTTCAACTTCAGCTTCTTCAGCATTACTGGTTGGGGCATAGGCTTGGATTACCGTGATATTGAATGGTTTGGCTTTGGAAACGAACAGAGATCATTCTGTCGTTTTTGAGATTGCATCCAAGTACTGCATTTCGGACTCTTTTGTTGACCATGATGGCTACTCCATTTCTTCTGAGGGATTCCTGCCCGCAGTAGTAGATATAATGGTCATCTGAGTTAAATTCACCCATTCCGGTCCATTTTAGTTTGCTGATTCCTAGAATGTCGACGTTCACTCTTGCCATCTCTTGTTTGACCACTTCCTATTTGCCTGGATTCATGGACCTGACATTCCAGGTTCCTATGCAATATTGCTCTTTATAGCATCGGACCTTGCTTCTATCACCAGTCACATCCACAGCTGGTATTGTTTTTGCTTTGGCTGTATCCCTTCATTCTTTCTGGAGTTATTTCTCCACTGATCTCCAGTAGCATATTGGGCACCTACCAACCTGGGGAGTTCCTCTTTCAGTATCCTATCATTTTGCCTTTTCATACTGTTCATGGGTTTCTCAAGCATTAGAGAAACCTAACATTATACTTGGACTTCCCTGATGGCTCAGCAGTAAAGAATTCACAGGAGATGTGAGTTTGATCCCTGGGTCAAGAAAATATCCTGGAGAAGGAAATGACAACCTACCAGTATTCTTGCCTGGGACATCCCATGGACAGAGAAACCTGGTGGGCTACAGTCCACGCCATCACAAAAGAGTTGGACATGACTCAGCAACCAAACAACAACAACAGCATCATACTTAATGGAGAGAAACTTGAATCTTTCTCACCAAGATCAGGTACAAGGCAAGGATGCCCCCTCTGTGTTCCACACTGTGAAATAGAAGTCCTTGATAAGGCAATACGGTAAGAGAAGGAAACAAAAGGTTTTCAGACTGGGAAGGATGACAAAACTGTCTTTGCTTGCACATGAGATGATTATCTATGTAGAAAATCTGAAGACTAGACAAAACAAACATAAAATCCTAAAACTAATAAATGACTGTAGCAAGGTTACAAGTTATACATTTAACATAAAGTCAATGCTTTCTTATATACTAACAATGAAAAATAGAATTTAGAAAAAAAAAAAACATTATCACTGACACTAGCAATCCCCAAATGAAATACTTAGGTATAAATCTAACAGCATATATACAAGAGCTTTATGAGAAAAACTACAAAACTCTGATGAAGTCAAATAAATAAATAAATGGAGAAATATTTCGTGTTCATGGACAGGAAGAATCAATGTTGCCAATATGTCAGTTCTTCCCAACTTGTTCTACATATTTCAATGCAACCAATCAAAATCCAAGAAAGTTACTTTATAGACATTGACAAACTTACTCTAAAGTTTATGTGACACAGAGAACAGACTTGTGGACACAGTGAGGGAAAAAGAGGGTGGGACAAATTGAGAGAGTAGCATTGAAACATACACATTACCATCTGTAAATCAGGTAACTAGTAGGAAGTTGCTATGTAACGCAGGGATTTCAATCCAATGCTCTGTGACAACCTAGAGTGATAGGATGGGGTGGGGGTAGGAGGGAGGTTCCAGAGGGAAGAGACATATGTACACTTATGGCTGATTCATGTTGTATGGTAGAAACCACATACATTGTAAAGCAATTATCCTCCAGTTAAAAATTTAAAAAATAAACAAAGCTTATATGGAGAGGCAAAAGACCCAGAATAACCAACAATACTGAAGGAGAAGAACAAAGCTGGAGAGACTGACTGACCCTACCCATCTTCAAGATGTATAATGAAGATGGTGTAGCATTGGTGAGAGAACTGACAAATAGGTCAATAGAACAGAAAGGAGAACCCAGAAATAGATCCCCATAAATACAGTCTGATCTTTAACAAAGAAGCAAAGGAAATACAATGGATCAAAGATAGTTTCGTCAACAAATAGCACTGGAACAACTGGACAGTCTCAGGAAAAAAAAAAAAAACAAAAAAAAGCCTCTAGACACAGATCTTACACTTTCCACAAAATTAACTCAGAATGGATTACACATAAATGTAAAATTCCTAGAAGATAACTAGGAAAAAATCTGACTATTTTGGGTATGAAAAGTGAAAGAGTTAGTCACTCAGTCATGTCTGACTCTTTGCAGCCCATGGACTGTAGCCATCAGGGCTCCTCTGTCCTTGGAATTTTCCAGGCAGAAATTTGGGGGTGGGTAGCCGTTCCCTTCTCCAGGGGATCTTCCTGACCCAGGGATCAAACCCAGGTCTCTCTTTACTGTCTGAGCTACCAGGGAAGCCCACTTCAAGTACGTGAATTGTTTTTTAAACACTATCAAAGACATGATCTGTGAAAGAAATAATTCATAAGCTGGAGTTCATTAAAATTAAAAACTTCTGAGTAGTTCAGTGGTAAAGAATCTGCCTGCCAATGCAGGAGACACAGGTTCGATCCCTGGTCTGGGAAGATCCTACAGGTTTCAGAGCAACTAAGCCTGTGCACAACTACTGAGCCTGTGTTCTAGAGTTGAAACTACTGAGCTCAACTACTACTAATACTGCCACAATTACTGCAACCCACACACTCTAGAGCTCACGCTCTGCACAGAGAAGCACCTCAATGAGAAGCCCATGCCCTGCAAGTAGAGCATAGCCCCTGCTTGCTGTAACTAGAGAAAATGCCTGCACAGGAATGAAAACTCAGCACAATAAAAAGAAATAAAAATTTTTTAAAAAAATTAAAAACTTCTGTTCTGCACAACATAATGATAAGGAAATTATTAACAGAAAATAAGTCACAGACTGGGGTAATATTTGCAAAAGACATATCCCGACAAAGCAACTTTTATCCAAAGTATATGAAGAACTCATAATTCAACAATAAGAAAACAATCCAGATTTTCCTGGTGGTCCAGTGGTTAAGACTCCATGCTTCCACTGCAGAGGGTATAGATTCATCCCTGGTCAGGGAACTAACACCCCACATGCCACACAAAAGCAATCGTTTTTAAAATGGGCCAAATACCTAAATAGACACCTCACCAAAGAAGATATATAGATGGCAAATAAGTATATGAAATGATGTTCCACATCCTATGTTACCAGGGAAATGAAAAAATTCAAACAACATTTGACACCGCTACACATCTATTAGGGACTTCCCTGGTGGCTTAGATGGTAAAGCGTCTGTCTACAATGCAGGAGACCTGGGTTCGATCCCTGGGTTGGGAAGATCCCCTGGATAAGGAAATGGCAATCCATCCAGTACTATTGCCTGGGAAATCTCATGGACAGAAAAGCCTGGTAGGCTACAGTCCATGGGGTCGCAAAGAGTTGGACACGACTGAGCAACTTCACACATCTATTAGAATGGCCAAAATTCCAAACACTGACAGTACCAAATGCTGGCAAGGATGTGAAGCAACAGAAACTTTTTTCTCACATTGCTGGTGGAATAAAAATATACAGCCACTTGGGAAGACAGTTTGGTGGGTCTTACAAATCTAAATATACTCTTATCATAAGATCCAATTATTGCACTCCTTGGTATTTATCAAAGGAGTTGAAAACTTAGGATGACACAAAAACCTGCACACTGATATTTATAGTAGCTTTATTCATAACTGCTCAAACTTGGGAAGTAAACAAGAAGTCTTTCAGAAAGTAAATGGGTAAATTAGCTGTGGTACATCCAGACCATGGAATATTATTCCACTGCTTAAAAAAGTTATCAAGCCATGAAAAACGATGAGAGAAGCTTAAAGGTATATTGCAAAAGTGAAAGAGCCAATCCGAGGCAGCTGTATACTATTGATTTCAACTTTATGACATTCTGGAAGGGGCAAAAACTATGGAATAATAAAAAGATCACAGGCTGCTTGGGACAGGGTGGTGGTGGGCAGAGACGAATAGACAGAGCACAGAGGATTTTTCAGTTCAGTTCAGTTCACTCAGTCGTGTCCGACTCTTTGTGACCCCACGAATTGCAGCACACCAGGCCTCCCTGTCCATCACCAACTCCTGGAGTTCACTCAGATTCACGTCCATCGAGTCAGTGATGCCATCCAGCCATGTCATCCTCTGTCATCCCCTTCTCCTCCTGCCTCCAATCCCTTGCAGCATCAGAGTCTTTTCCAATGAGTCAACTCTTCGCATGAGGTGGCCAAAGTACTGGAGTTTTCAGCTTTAGCATCATTCCTTCCAAAGAGGATTTTTAGGGCAGTTCAAATACTCTCAGTTCAGTTCAATTCAGTCGCTCAGTCATATCCAGCTCTTTGCGACCCCATGAATTGCAGCACGCCAGGTGATGGACAGGCATCCCTGTCCATCATCAACTCCATATGGTGTTATAATGATGGATGTGTATCTTTATACATTTGTCCAAATTCATAGAATGCACACCACCAAGGTTGAACCTTAGGGTAAATAACAGTCTGGATGATTATGATGGTCAATACTGGTTTGATGAAAAATGTACCATCCTGGTGAGCAACATTGTTAAAGGGCACTGCTATGCCTGTGTGGGTGCAGGGGGTATATGGGAAATCACTGTACCTCTCTCTCAACATTATTGTCAACCGAAAACTGTTCTTTAAAAAACTATCATAGAAATGTTATTAAAGAGTAATATTTGATGATATAAAGTTTTCTTTAAAAAGATCAGTAAGGGAGGACTTCCCTGGTGGTACAGTGGCTAAGATTCTCCCAATGCTGAGGGCCTGGGTTTGATCCCTGATTAAGGAACTAGATCCCCCATGAAGCAACTGAGACTTCACATGCCACAACTTGTCAGGAGCCACGTTAGGCATTACTGACAAAATGGAGGCACGGCCCCAACTCCCTCTCCTTGTCCCGCAGGCACAGACCTGGGATGAAGGAGTTAGCTCTTGTGATTCTGACTTGTTTCTTCCTTTGTTCGGTTGAGTTGGCTGGAAAGAATGTTAAGGTGCTTATTGTTTTTGAGAGGAGCATGAGAAAGCACAAAGCCTTCTGTAGTTGTGCCCAGAAAATAATCCATAAAAGTTAACCACTGACATTTGTTCAAGGATCTTTACAAAGAATGTTCCAGGATGAGCATGTAGGCTGCAGCTTGAGGCCATGGGAAGGATTGTTATCTAAGATCTGTTTGTGAGGGGAATGTTTATGGCAAAACAAGTTTGCTGAGCTTAGGGTTTAGGAATAATTAAGAATAGCTAGAAGCCTTTTTAGGAGATAGTGATCTTAAGATGTTAGGGGCAAACAGGATTTTAGAAAATAAGAAATAAACTGAGGAATGTAGCATGAGTTACAATGTAATCACAAGTTAAGTATAGGACACATAAGATAGTAAAGCCGATTCTGAGAGAACTGCTGAAGCAGGAACTCTGTTTGTAGGGCAACAATGATTTCTGGAGACAATAAATCTGGGTAGGGGAAACTAAAAATGTCAAACATCTGACCTAATGCTTTTGTCACAGTATAAAGGAAAACCTGAAGCTTGAAATAAACATGTAGTCCATACTTTGAGTCAGAGGTTACATCACCCCCGCCGACACCGCTCACCCCTTCAGGCTGATTCCCTGGCTGCTGGAGCTGGACTCCAGCAACAACTAAAGATCCCACAACCAGCAATGAAGATTAAAGGTCCTGCATGCTGCAACTAAGACCCAGCACAGCCAAATAAATAAACATATATTAAAAATAAAAGATCAGTAAGGGAATTTCTTTGTGGTCCAGTGGTTAGAATTCTGAGCTTTCACCCCAGGGGACATGGATTGAGGAACTCAGAGCCCTGAAGCCACAGAGTGTGGCCAAAAAAAAAGATAAGATTGTAAAATTTTTAAGTCTGATAAATAGCACTGTTTTTTTAAAAGATATTCTTACTGTGTATTGAAGTATACACTTACAAAGGCATAGTACTCTAAACACACAACGTTGTGGTATATATGTAAGTACATGCAGTATATATGTACTGAAACATGTCCAGATTAATAAAATGTTTGGAATTTTCTTCAAAATAACAAATGCTTCCAGACAAAATCTATGCTTCTCAATAAAATCTGATGTCTGGAATTTGCTTTAAAATATTATGAGGGGGAGGTATAAATCAGGAATTTGGGATTAACATATACATACTACTATGTATAAAACAGATGACCATCAAGGACTTCCTGTATAGCACAGGAAACTATACTCAATATTTATTTTATAATACTTATACGGAAAAAGAATCTGAAAAAGTGTTGGGAGGTGTGTTAGGCATTACTGACAAAATGGAGGCATGGCCCCAGCCCCTTCTCCTCATTCCATGGCACGGAGCTGGGATGAAGGAGTTAGGCCTTAATAATTCTACTTGTTTTTTCCTCTCCTCCGCTGAGTTGACTGAAAAAGAATATTCAATTCAGTTCAGTTCAGTCACTCAGTCGTGTTCAA
>NW_017194630.1:0-9248 GCF_001704415.2 Capra hircus
TTGCTGCAACTCAAGAAGTTCCCGACATACCCGTCTCCACTCGAGAGGAAGCACGAGAGTTCTGCCACATCCAGAGGAGCCCCGTTTCCACATCCTATCTCGAGAGGAGGGATCCTTTCACTGTGTTCGGGAAAGAATCCCCGGCGTTGCCGTCGCATTTCAAGAGGAGGCGCTCTCCACAGGAAAGGCGAGAGGAACTCCAGGGTCGGGCCACCATTCCAAGAGTCCCCCAGATGTCTCAGTCCATTCCAGGAAAAACTTTTTTCCCTGCACTGCCTCGACTTTCAAGCCGAGGATCGACTCACACAATGGGTGGCACGTGGGAACAGCCCTGTGGGAAAGCCTCGTGGAAAGCCTGGTGGGAAAGCCTCGAGCGGAAAGACACAGATCCTTGATCCCGCGAAGGGAAGCGTGACACTGCTGCTACAGCTCAAGAGGAAAGCGCACGTGCATGTCCCCACACAAGACGAAAGACTGACTCCCCTGGGAGACTCCAGAAGTACCCAAGATCCATGTCAGCACTGGAGAGGAATCCTCAGGTTCCAGGCAACCGACTCCACACAAGGTCTTAGCCCGGCATCGACGGTAGAGGAGGACCTAGAAGACCCCGTATTACTCGCATGCGGACTGGCCTTTCCTGAGGCACCAGAGCGGGTCCCTTAGGTCCCCGTCGTAAGTCGAGAAGAGCTGCCCCAACACGAGAAAATCCAGGAGGTTCTCCCTCCAGGCGAGATGAAGCCCAATTCTGCTGAGGCGTCTCGAGGCTTATCACACCTAAACTCTGGAACCTACAAAGTGTCCTTCACACCATTGTTGGAACTCAGCAAGTTCCCCGACATACCCGTCTCCACTCAAGAGGAAGCCACGAGAGTCCTGAACACATCCAGAGGAGCCCCGTTTTCGCTCCTAGCTCGGAGAGGAGGGATCCTTTCCCTGCATGGGTCGGGAAAGAATTCCCGGCGTTCCCGTCGCATCTCCAGTGGAGGCGCTCTCCACAGGAAAGGCGAGAGGAACTCCAGGGTCGTGCCACCATTCCCAGAGTCCCCAGATGTCTCCAGTCCATTCCAGGGGAAACCTGTTTTTCCCTGCACTGGCCTCGACTTTCAAGCTGAAGATCGACTCACACCCACGGTGGCACTTGGGACAGCCTTGTGGGAAAGCTCTTGGGAAAACCTTGCTGGAAAGCCGCGAGGGAAAGCCAGAGATCCCTTGATCCCCGCCACGGGAAGCGTGACACTGCTGCTACAGCTCGGGAGGAAAGCGCACGTGCATGCCCCACTCGAGACGAGGACTGACTCCCTGGGGAGACTCCAGGAGTACCCCAAGATCCATGTCAGCCACTGGAGGGGAATTCTAAAGGTTCCGGCACCGACTCCACACAAGGTCTTAGGCCCGGCATCGACGTGAGGGGAATCCCAAGAGGCCCCCGAGAAACTCGCATGGGGACTGGCCTTTCCTGAGGCCACCAGAGCGGGTCCCTCAGGTCCCCGTCGTAAGTTGAGAGCACCTGTCACAACTCGAGAAATTCCAGTGGGTTCTCCCTCCAGGCGAGATGAGGCCCATTTCCGCTGAGGCGTCTCAAGGCTAATCACACCTAAAGTCTGGATTTCCATAGGGTCCTTCACACCCTTGCTGCAACTTAAGAAGTTCCCCGACACACCTGTCTCCACTCGAGAGGAAGCACCAGAGTCCCGCCCACATCCAGAAGAACCCGTTTCCGCCTCTTTGCTCGAGAGGAGGGATCCTTTCCCTGCGTAGTCGGGAAAGAATTCCCGGTGTTCCCATAGCGTCTCAAGAGGAGGCCCTCTCCACAGGAAAGGCGAGAGGAACTCCAGGGTCGTGCCACCAATCCGAGAGTCCCCCGATGTCTCAGTACATTCCAGGGAAACCTGTATTCCCTTCACTGCCTCGACTTTCAAGCCGAGGATCGACTCACACCACGTTGGCACTTGGGACAGCCCTATGGAAAAACCTCGTGGGAAAGCCTTGTGGAAAAGCTTCGAGGAAAACCCACTGGATTCCTTGATCCACCTGACGGAAGCATGACACTGCTGCCCCATCTCGGGAGGAAAGCGCACGTGCATGCCCCCACTCGAGACGAGGACTGACTCCCCTAGGGACACTCCAGAAGTACACAAAGATCCATGTCAGCACTGGATAGGAAACTTCAGGTTCCGGCACCAACTCCACCCAAGATCTTAGGTCCTGGCATTAACGGCGGGGAATCACAAGAGGCCCCGAGCAACTCGCATGGGGACTGGCCTTTCTTGAGGCCACCAGTCGGGTCTCTGTGTTCCCCGTCGTAATTTGAGAGCACCTGCCACAACTCGTGAAAATTCAGGAGGTACTCCCCTCCAGGCGAGATGAGGCCCATTTCCCAGAGGCTTCTCGAGGCTAATCACACCTAACATCTGGAACTTCCAAAGGGTAATTCACACCCTTGCTGCAACTCAAGAAGTTCCCTGACATACCCGTCTCCACTCGAGAGGAAGCAAGAGAGTCCCGCCCACATCCAGAGGAGCCCGTTTCCGCCTCCTAGCTGGAGAGGAGTGATCCTTTCCCTGCGTGGTCGGGAAAGAATTCCCGGCGTTCCCGTCGCATCTCAAGAGGAGGCGCTCTCCACAGGAAAGGCGAGAGGAATTCCAGGGTCGTGCCACCATTCCAGAGTCCCCCAGATGTCTCAGTCCATTCCGGGGAAACCTGTTTTCCAGCACTGCCTCGACGTTCAAGCCGAGGATCGACTCACATCACGGTGGCACGTGGGACAGCCCTATGGGAAAGCCTCGTGGGAAAGCCTCGTGGGAAAGCCTCGAGGGAAAGCCACAGATCCCTTGAACCACGCGAAGGGAAGTGTGACACTGCTGCTACAGCTCGGGAGGAAAGCGCACGTGCATGACCCCACTCGAGACGAGGACTGAATCCCCTGGGGAGATTCCAGAAGTACCCCAAGATCCATGTCAGCACTGGAGGGGAATCCTAAGGTTCCGGCACCGACTCCACACAAGATCTTAGTCCCCGGCATCGACGTGAGGGGAATCCGAGAGGCCCCGAGCAACTCGCATGGGGACCTGCCTTTCCTGACGCCACCAGAGCGGGTCCCTGAGGTCCCCGTCGTAAGTCGAGAGCACCTGCTGCAACTCGAGAAAATCCAGGAGCTTCTCCCCTCCAGGCGAGATGAGCCCATTTCCACTGAGGCGTATCGAGGCTAATCCCACCTAACCTTTGGAACGTGCAAACGGTCCTTCACACCCTTGCTGCCACTCAAGAAGTTCCCCGACATACCCGTCTCCACTCGAGAGGAAGCACGAGAGTTCTGCCACATCCAGAGGAGCCCCGTTTCTGCCTCCTAGCTCGAAAGGAGGGATCCTTATCCTGCTTGGTCGGGAAAGAATTCCCGGCGTTCCCGTCGCATCTCAAGACGAGGCGTCTCCACAGGAAAGGCGAGAGGAACTCCAGGGTCGTGCCACCATTCCCAGAGTCCCCCAGATGTCTTAGTCCATTCCAGGGAAACCTGATTTCCCTGCACTGCCTCGACTTTCAAGCCGAGGATCGACTCACATCTCGGTGGCATGTGGGAGAGCCCTGTGGGAAAGCCTCGTGGGAAAACCTCGTGGGAAAGCCTCGAGGGAAAGCCACAGATACCTTGATCCACGCGAAGGGAAGCGTGACACTGCTGGCAGCTCGGGAGGAAAGCGCACGTGCATGCCCCCACTCGAGACGAGGACGGACTCCCCTGGGGAGACTCAAGAAGTACCCCAAGATCCATGTCAGCACTGGAGAGGAATCCTCAGGTGCCGGCACTGACTCCACACAAGGTCTTAGGCCGCAGCATCTACGGGAGATGCATCCCAAGAGCCCCCCGTGCAACTTGCAAGGGGACTGGCCTTTCCTGAGGCCACCAGAGCGGGTCCCAGAGGTCCCCGTCGTAAGTCGAGAGCATCAGCCGCACGTCGAGAAAATCCAGGAGGTTCTCCCCTCCAGGCGAGATGAGGACCATTTCGCCTGAGACAACTAGGGGGTAATCAGACTTAAACTCTGGAACTTCCAAAGGGTCCTTCACACCCTTGCTGCAACTCAAGAAGTTCCCCGACATACCCGTCTCCACTCAAGAGGAACCCGAGCGTCCCCGCCGTATCCAGACTGGCCCCGTTTCCGCCTGCTAGCTCGAGAGGAGGGATCCTTTCCCTGCGTGGTCCTGAAAGAATTCCTAGCGTTCCCGTCTCATCTCAAGAGGAGGCGCTCTCCACAGTAAAGGCGAGAGGAACTCCAGTATCAGGCCCCATTCCCAGAGTCCCCCAGATGTCTCAGTCCATTCCAAGGAAACCTGTTTTCCCTGCACTGCCTCCACTTTCAAGCCGAGGATCGACTCACACCGCGATGGCAGGTTGGACAGCCCTGTGGGAAAGCCTCGTGGGAAAGCCTCGTGGGAAAGCCTCGAGGGAAAGCCACAGATCCCTTGATCCACGCGTAGGGAAGCGTGACACTGCGGCTACAGCTCGGGAGGAAAGCGCACGTGCATGCCCCCACTCGAGACGAGGACTGACTCCCCTGGGGAGACTCCAGAAGTACCCCAAGATCCATGTCAGCACTGCAGAGGAAACCTCAGGTTCCGGCACTGACTCCACACAAGGTCTTAGGCCCCAGCATCGACGGGAGAGGAATCCCGAGAGGCCCCGAGCAATTCGCATGGGGAGTGGCCTTTTCTGAGGCCCCCAGAGCGGGTCGTTGAGGTCACCGTCGTAAGTCGACAGCAACTGCCCTATCTCGAGAAAATCCAGGAGGTAGTCCCCTCCAGGCGAGATGAGGCCCATTTCCGCTGAGGCGACTGGAAGCTAATCACCCCTAATCTCTGGAACTTCTAAAGGGTCCTTCACAGCCTTGCTGCAACTCAAGAAGTTCCCCGACATACCCGGCTCCACTCAAGAGGAAGCACGAGAGTCCCGCCCACATCCAGAGTGGCCTCGTTTCCGCCTCCTAGCTGGAGAGGAGGGATCCTTTCCCTGCGTGGTCGTCAATGAATTCCCGGCGTTCCCCTCGCATCTCAAGAGGAGGCGCTCTCCACAGGAAATGCGAGAGGAACTCCAGGGTCGTGCCACCATTCCCAGAGTCCCCCAGATGTCTCAGTCCATTCCCGGGAAACCCTTTTTCCCTGCACTGCCTCGACTTTCAAGCCGAGGATCGACTCTACCACGGTGGCACGTGGACAGCCCTGTGGGAAAGCCTCGTGGGAAAGCCTCGTGGGAAAGCCTCGAGGGAAAGCCACAGATCCCTTGATACACGCGAAGGGAAGCGTGACAGTGCTGCTACTGCTCGGGAGGAAAGAGCACGTGCATGCCCCCACTCGAGACAAGGACTGATTCCCCTGGAGAGACTCCAGAAGTACCCCAAGATCCATGTCAACACTTGAGAGGAATCTTCAGTTTCCGGCACCCACTCCACACAAGATCTTAGGCGCCAGCATCTACGGGAGAGGAATCCCGAGAGGCCCCCGTGCAACACGCATGGGGACTTGCCTTTCCTGAGGCCATCAGAGCGGTTCCTTGAGGTCCCCGTCGTAAGTCGAGAGCACCTGCCGCAACTCGAGAAAATCCAGGAGGTTTCCCCCTCCAGGCGAGATGAGGCCCATTTCCGCTGAGGTGTCTCGAGGCTAATCACACCTAAACTCTGGAACTTCCAAAGGGTCCTTCACACCCTTGCTGCAACTCAAGAAGTTCCCCGACATACCCGTCTCCACTCGAGAGGAAGCATGAGAGTCCCGCCCAAATCCAGAGGAGCCCCGTTTCCGCCTCCTAGCTCGAGGGGAGGGATCCTTTCCCAGCGTGGTCGGGAAAGAATTCCCGGCGTTCCCGTTGCATCTCAAGAGGAGGCGCTCTCCACAGGAAAGGCGAGAGGAACTCCAGGGTCTGGCCACCATTCCCAGAGTCCCCTGGAAGTCTCAGTCCATTCCAGGGAAAGCTGTTTTCCCTGCACTGCCTCGACTTTCAAGCCGAGGATCGACTCACACCACGGTGGCACGTGGGACAGCCCTGTGGGAAAGCCTCGTGGGAAAGCCTCGAGTGAAAGACACAGATCCCTTGATCCACGAAAAGGGAAGCATGACACTGCTTCTACAGCTCGGGAGGAAATCGCACGTGCATGCCCCCTCTCGAGACAAGGACTGACTCCCCTGGGGAGACTCCAGAAGTACAACAAGATCCATGTCGGCACTGGAGAGGAATCCTCAGGTTCCGTCACTGAGTCCACACAAGTTCTTATGCCCCAGCATCGACGGGAGAGGAATCCCGAGAGGCCCGGGAGAAACTCGCATGGGGACTGGCCTTTCCTGAGGCCACCAGAGCGGGTCCCTGAGGTCCCCGTCGTAAGTCGAGAGCACCTGCCGCAACTACAGAAAATCCAGGAGTTTCTCCCCTCCATGCAAGATAAGGCCCATTTCTGCTGAGGCGTCTCGAGGCTAATTACACCTAACCCCTGGAACTTCCACAGGGTCCTTCACACCCTTCCTGCAACTCAAGAAATTCCCCTTCATACCCGTCTCCACTCGAGGGGAAGCACGAGAGTCCCACCCACATCCAGAGGAGCCCGTTTCCGCCTCCTAGCTCGAGAGGAGGGATCCTTTCCCTGCATGCTTGGGAAAGAATTCCCAGCGTTCCCGTCGCATCTCAAGAGGAGGCGCTCGACACAGGAAAGGCGAGAGGAACTCCAGGGTCGTTCCACATTCCCAGAGTCCCCCAGATGTCTCAGTCCATTCCCGGGAAACCTGTTTCCCCTGCACTGCCTCGACTTTCAAGCCGAGGATCGACTCACACCACGGTGGCACGTGGGACATCCCTGTGGGAAAGCTTCGTGCGAAAGCCTCGTTGGAAAGCCTGGAGGGAAAGCCACAGATCCCTTGATCCACGTGAAGGGAAGCGTGAAACTGCTGCTACAGCTCGGGAGGAAATCGCACGTGCATGCCCCCACACGCGACGAGGACTGACTCCCCTGGGGAGACTCCAGAAGCACCCCAAGATCCATGTCAGCACTGGAGAGGAATCCTCAGGTTCCGGCACCGAAGCCACACAAGGTCTTAGGCCCCGGCATCGACGGGAGAGGAATCCCGAGAGGCCCCCGAGCAACTTGCATTTGGACTGGCCTTTCCTGAGGCCACCAGAGCGGGTCCCTGAGGTCCCCATCGTAAGTCGAGAGCACCTGCCGCAACTCGAGAAAATCCAGGAGGTTCTCCTCTCCAGGCGAGATGAGGACCATTTCCGCTGAGGCGTCTCGAGGCTAAACACATCTAACATCTGGAACTTCCAAAGGGTCCTTCACACCCTTGCTGCAACCCAAGAAGTTCCCCGACATAACCGTCTACACTCGAGAGGAAGCACGAGAGTCCCGCCCACATCCACAGCAGCCCGGTTTCGGCCCCCATGCTCGAGAGGAGGGATCCTTTCCCTCCGTGGTTGGGAAAGAATTCCCGGCGTTCCCATCGCATCTCAAGCGGAGGCGCTCTCCATAGGATAGGCGAGAGGAACTCCAGGTTCGTGACACCTTTCCCAAAGTCCCCCAGATGTCTCCGTCCATTCCAGGGAAACCTGTTTTCCCTGCACTGCCACGACTTACAAGCCGAGGATCGACTCACACCACGGTGGCACGAGGAACAGCCCTGTGGGAAAGCCTCGTGGAAAAGCCTAAAGGAAAGCTTCAAGGGAAAGCCACAGATCCCTTGATCCACACCACGGGAAGGGTGACACAGCTGCTACAGCTCGGGGGGAAAGCGCACGTGCATGGCCCCACTCGAGACGAGGACTGACTCCCATGGGGAGACTCCAGAAGTACCCCAAGATCCATGTCAGCACTGGAGAGGAATCCTCTGGTTTCGGCACCGACTCCACACAAGGTCTTAGGCCCCAGCATCGATGGGAGAGGAATCCCGAGAGGCCTCCGAGCAACTCGCATGGGGACTGGCCTTTCCTGAGGCCACCAGAGCGGGTCCCTGAGGTACCCGTCGTAAGTCGAGAACACCTGCCACAACTAGGGAAAATCCAGGAGGTTCTACCCTCCAGGCGAGATGAGGCCCATTTCCGCTGAGGCGTCTCGAGGCTAATCACATCTAACATCTGGAACTTCCAAAGGGTCCTTCACACCCTTACTGCAACTCAAGAAGTTCCCCGACATACCCGTCTCCACTCGAGAGGAAACAGGAGAGTACCGCCCAGATCCAGAGGAGCCCATTTTCCGCCTCCTATCTCGAGAGGAGGGATCCTTTCCCTGTGTGGTCCGGAAAGAATTCCCGGCATTCACCTCGCATCTCAAAAGGAGGCACTCTCTACAGGAAAGGCGAGAGGAACTCCAGGGTCGTGCCACCATTCCTGGAGTACCCCAGATGTCTCAGTCAATTCCAGGGAAACCTGTTTCACTGCTCTGCCTCGAATTTCAAGCCTAGGATCGACTCACACCACGGTGACACGTGGGAAAGCCCTGTGGGAAAGCCTCGTCGGAAAGTCTCGAGGGAAAGCGTCGAGGGAAAGCCACAGATCCCTTGTTCAACCGGAAGGGAAGCGTGACACTGCTGCTAACTGCTCGGGGGAGAGTGCCTGTGCATGCCCCCACTCGATACGAGGACTGACTTCACTGGGGAGACTCCAGAAGTAACCCAAGGTGCATGTCAGCACTGGAGAAGAATCCTCAGGTTCCAGCACCGACATCCACACAGGTCTTAGGCCCCGGCATCGACGGGGGAAATCCTGAGAGGCCCCCGAGCAACTCGCATGGGGAATGGCCTTTCCTCAGGCCACCAGAGCGGGTCCCTGAGGTCCCCCGTCATAAGTCAGAGCACCTGCCCCACCCGAAAAAATTCTGGAGGTTCTCTCCTCCAGGCAAGATGAGGCCCATTTCTGCTGAGGTGTCTCGATGCTAACCACACCTAACCTCTGGAACTTCCAAAGGGTTTCTTCACACCCTGGCTGCAATTCAAGAATTTTTCCCGAAATACTGTCCCACTCGGAGAAGCACGAGAGTCCCCCGCCCACATCCACAGGAGCCCCGTTTCCGGTTCCTAGCTCGAGAGGAGGGATCCTTTCCCTGCGTGGTCGGGAAAAAATTCCGGAGTTCCGTCGCATCTCAAGAGGAGGTGCTCTCCATAGGATAGGCGAGAGGAACTCAAGGGTCGTGCCACCATTCCAGAGTCCCCCAGATGTCTCAGTCCATTCCAGGAAAACCTGTTTTCCCTGCACTGGCCTCGACGTTCAAGCGAGGATCGACTCACA
>NW_017194631.1:0-9248 GCF_001704415.2 Capra hircus
TATAATGTAGCGACTTGTGACTTGTAACCATGGATTTTTCATCTTGTTTAACTCCTCAAAGTAATGTCTGCTCTTCTGTGGTTTTAAAGATGTCCTATAACTGTAACAAACTTATTGATATGATAATTATGTTCTTGCTGTGTTACAACAATTGTTATTGTTACTACAACAGCAATCATTGACTCAACAAGTGTAAATGCCCAATATGTTAAAAAATCAAGGTTTAGGTATTTTGGAACAGCTCAGATATTAGTTTAGACTTAGGGAAACATCATAATCAGATTCAGACCTTGGAACACTCCCGATTAGATTTTACCACCGCAGGAGAAGCCAATGACTTTTCCCACACTTTCTCTAACTTCATTTCTGAAGACTGTTCTGTCTACTGTCTATAATCTTGCTCCTCATAATCATACTTCCCTATATTGTCTAGATTCTTCGGCAGAGCATTCGGAATCTCGAGACCGAACTGCACCTGATTTTAAACATAAATAATTAATTATTTAAAATTAAAAAGGGTGAGATGCCGGAGCCAGTGTGAGGAATCCCGACCGTGACAAGGTCATGAGGAAGGAAGCTGACATACGCAAGGCATGCTCAGACTTCAGGGACCCCTCTGGAAATTCCTAAGCATGTACCCCAACAAAAATCTGCCGGCTTTTGTGCTCTGCTTTTCCACTCTTCTGACATTTTCTGGAAAAAGTCAATTCAGGGTTTCAGTCTTCTGCATTTGAAAGAGTGTTTCAATCTAAAAACCCCTCGATGGCTTTCTAGCCTGCCTGCAGGACTCTGCGAGTGTGATTGTTTGAGGCCTCCTGACCGCAGGAGGCACAGGAAGCTTAAAACATCCTAGGAATGTAGGGGCTTCCGAAGAGTCAAAATCTTTAGAATAGGACTGATTAAAAAGTTTCATTTGTTGAGTCAATGCTTGCTGCCAAATTTTCATATCCTTTATTTTTAGATATAGTTGGCATATAGAAAAACAAGTAGTAGACCTGGTATTAGCAACATTAGATCTTTGAGTTAAGTACCTTCTTTGTTATATCCCACTGCACCTTTGTTCTATAGAGATGTAACTTTAATGCTTTAAGGAGATGCAAATTAAAGAAAAACACTTCAGGGGAAACAAAATCAACATTCATTAAGGAAGAGAGCTAAAAAGTGTTAACAAGCTTCTTGGCCAGAAGATAATGTAAATCACCTGAGACCTTTTGTATACAAAATGATGTATAGAAAGAGTCTGGGCTGCGAACGCTACATAATTCTGTGTTACCCATTGATCTCCGTGTTTTATCAAAAGTATAAAAGGCCTTCTGAACAATAAAGGATCGGACCAGTTTCTCGAACTAGTCTCTCGGCCTGGTTTCTTGGGACTCTGGCTCCCCCATGTCTCTCTCTCTCCTCTTCTCTCCCCTTCCCTCTCTCTGCTCTTTACTTTAACTTCAGGCTGAATCTCCATCTGGGGCGCAGAGGCTCGCCAGGTCTACTTACTTGCCCCGGCTGTTAAGACCCGCACGAAAGGGAGCTTAAGGCGAGGCACCCTTAGATATTCAAGCGGGCGCCGGTGGCCCAACGTAGATGGTGCAAATTCCTTGTCTGGAATTTTATTGGCCTTCCGCGTAAACCAAGCTATTCAGCCCTCTTCCTCCACTTAATCTTCTTATTACACTATAGTTTCTTAATCTAATCTTACATTACTAAACAAACAAGTCTTTCCACGCCAACGCCGTTCACCTTCGAATTCCCTGGATCCACCGGGCTGGACCCCGGCAGAAAGCCTCGTGGGAAAGCCTCGTGGGAAAGCCTCGAGGGAAAGCCCTTATCCCTTGGTTCACGCGAAGGGAAGCGTGACACTGCTGCTACAGCTCGGGAGGAAAGCGCACGTGCATGCCCCACTCGAGACGAAGACTGACTCCCCTGGGGAGACTACAGAAGTACCCCAAGATCCATGTCAGCACTGGAGAGGAATCCTCAGGTTCCGGCACTGACTCCACACAAGGTTTTAGGCTACAGCATTGACGGGAGAGGAAACCGAGAGGCCCCGAGAGGGCCCCGAGCAACTCGCAAGGGGACTGGCCTTTCCTGAGGCCAAAAGAGCGGGTCCCTGAGGTCCCCGTCGTAAGTCGAGAGCACCTGCCGCAACTCGAGAAAATCCAGGAGGTTCTCCCCTCCTGGCGAGATGAGGCCCATTTCAGCTGAGGCGTCTCTAGGCTAATCACACCTAAACTCTGGAACTTCCAAAGGGTCCTTCACACCCTTGCTGCAACTCAAGAAGTTCCCCGACATACGCGACTCCACTCGAGAGGAAGCACGAGAGTCCCGCCCACATCCAGAGGAGCCCTGTTTCCGCCTCCTAGCTCGAGAGGAGGGATCCTTTCCCTGCGTGGTCGGGAAAGAATTCCCGGCGTTCCCGTCGCATCTCAAGTGGAGGCGCTCTCTACAGGAAAGGCGAGAGGAACTCCAGGGTCGTGCCACATTCCCAGAGTCCCCGAGATGTCTCAGTCCATTCCAGGGAAACCTGTTTTCCCAGCACTGCCTCCACTCTCAAGCCGAGGATCGACTCCCACCACGGTGGCACGTGGGACAGCCCTGTGGAAAGCCTCGTGGAAAGCCTCTTGGAAAGCCTCTAGGGAAAGCCACAGATCCCTTGATCCACGCGAAGGGAAGTGCGACACTGCTGCTACAGCTCGGAAGGAAAGCGCACGTGCATGCCCCCACTTGAGACGAGGACTGACTCCACTGGGGAGACTTCAGAAGTACCCCCAGATCCATGTCAGCACTGGAGAGGAATCCTCAGGTTCCGGCACCGGCTCCACACAAGATCTTAAGCCCCGGCATCGACGGGAGAGGAATCCCGAGAGGCCCCGAGCAACTCGCATGGGGACTGGCCTTTCCTGAGGCCACCAGAGCGGGTCCCTGAGGTCCCCATCGTAAGTCGAGAGCACCTGCCGCAACTCGAGAAAATCCAGGAGGTTCTCCCCTCCAGGCGAGATGAGGTCCATTTCCGCTGAGGCGTCTCCAGGCAAATCACACCTAACATCTGGAACTTCCAAAGGGTCCTTCACACCCTTGCTGCAACTCAAGAAGTTCCCCGACATACCCGTCTCCACTCGAGAGGAAGCACGAGAGTCCCCGCCCACATCCAGAGGAGCCCCGTTTCCGCCTCCTAGCTCGAGAGGAGGGATCCTTTCTCTGCGTGGTCGGGAAAGAATTCCCGGCGTTCCCGTCGCATCTCAAGAGGAGGCGCTCTCCACAGGAAAGGCCAGAGGAACTCCAGGGTCGTGTCACCATTCCCAGAGTCCCCAGATGTCTCAGTCCATTCCAGGAAACCTGTTTTCCCTGCACTGCTCGACTTTCAAGCCGAGGATCGACTCACACCACGGTGGCACGTGGGACAGCCCTGTGGGAAAACCTCGTGGGAAAGCCTCGGTGGAAAGCCTCGAGGGAAAGCCACAGATCCCTTGATCCACGCGAGGGAAGCGTGACACTGCTGCTACAGCTCGAGAGGAAAGCGCACGTGCATGCCCACTCGAGACGAGACTGACTCCCCTGGGGAGACTCCAGAACTACCCCAAGATCCATGTCAGCACTGGAGAGGAATCCTCAGGTTCCGGCACATCTCCACACAAGGTCTTAAGCCCGGCATCGTCGGGAGGAATCCCGAGAGGCCCCGAGCAACTCACATGGGGACTGGCCTTTCCTGAGGTCAGGAGAATGGGTCCCTGAGGTCCCCGTCGTAAGTCGAGAGCACCTGTCGCAACTCGAGAAAATCCAGGAAGTTCTCCCCTCCAGGCGAGATGAGGCCCATTTCCACTGAGGCGTCTGGAGGCTAATCACACCTAACATCTGAACTTCCAAAGGGTCCTTCACACCCTTACTGCAACTCAAGAAGTTCCCCGACAACCGTCTCCACTCGAGAGGAAGCACGAGAGTCCCTCCACATCCAGAGGAGCCCCGTTTCCGCCTCCTAGCTCGAAGGAGGGATCCTTTCCCTGCGTGGTCGGGAAGAATTCCCGGCGTTCCCGTCGCATCTCAAGAGGAGGCGCTCTCCACAGGAAAGGCCAGAGGAACTCCAGGGTCGTGTCACCATTCCCAGAGTCCCCCAGAAGTCTCAGTCCATTCCAGGAAACCTGTTTTCCCTGCACTGCCTCGAGTTCAAGCCGAGGATCGACTCACACCACGGTGGCACGTGGGACAGCCCTGTGGGAAAGCCTCGAAGGAAACCTCGTGGGAAAGCCTCGAGGGAAAGCCCCAGATCCCTTGATCCACGCGAAGGGAAGCGCGACACTGCTGCTACAGCTCGGGAGGAAAGCGCATTGCATGCCCCACTCGAGACGAGGACTGACTCCCCTGGGGAGACTCCAGAAGTACCCCAAGATGCATGTCAGCACTGGAGAGGAATCCTCAGGTTCCGGCACCGACTCCACACAAGGTCTTAGGCCCCGGCATCGACGGGAGAGGAATCCGAGAGGCCCCGAGAACTCGCATGGGGGACTGGCCTTTCCTGAGGCCACCAGAGCGGGTCCCTGAGGTCCCCATCGTAAGTCGAGAGCACCTGCCGCAACTCGAGAAAATCCAGAGGCTTCCCACCAGGCGAGATGAGGCCCATTTCCGCTGAGGCGTCTCGAGGCTAATCACACCTAACCTCTGGAACTTCCAAAGGGTCCTTCACACCCTTGCTGCAACTCAAGAAGTTCCCCGACATACCCGTCTCCACTCGAGAGGAAGCACGAGAGTCCCGCCCACATCCAGAGGAGCCCCGTTTCCGCCTCCTAGCTCGAGAGGAGGATCCTTTCCCTGCGTGGTCGGGGAAGAATCCCGGCGTTCCCGTCGCATCTCAAGAGGAGGCGCTCTCCACAGGAAAGGCGAGAGGAACTCCAGGGTCGTGCCACATTCCCAGAGTCCCCAGATGTCTCAGTCCATTTCAGGGAAACCTGTTTTCCCTGCACTGCCTCGACTTTCAAGCCGAAATCGACTCACACCACGGTGGCACGTGGGACATCCCTGTGGGAAAGCCTCGTGGGAAAGCCTCGTGGAAGCCTCGAGGGAAAGCCACAGATCCCTTGATCCAGGCGAAGGGAAGCATGACACTGCTGCTACAGATCGGGAGGAAAGCGCATGTGCATGCCCCCACTCGAGACGAGGACTGACTCCCCTGGGGAGACTCCAGAAGTACCCCAAGATCCATGTCAGCACTGAGAGGAATCCTCAGTTCCGGCACCGACTCCACACAAGATCTTAGGCCCCGCATCGACGGGAGAGGAATCCCGAGAGGCCCCGAGGAACTCGCATGGGGACTGGCCTTTTCTGAGGCCACCAGAGCGGGTCCCTGAGGTCCCCGTCGTAAGTCGAGAGCACCTGTCGCAACTCGAGAAAATCCAGGAGGTTCTCCCTCCAGGCGAGATGAGGCCCATTTCCGCTGAGGCGTCTCCAGGCTAATCACACCTAACTCTGGAACTTCCAAAGGGTCCTTCAAACCTTGCTGCAACTCAAGAAGTTCCCGACATACCCGTCTCCAGTCGAGAGAAGCACGATGTCCCGCCCACATCCAGAGGAGCCCCGTTTCCGCCTCCTAGCTCGAGAGGAGGGTTCCTTTCCCTGCGTGGTCGGGAAAGAATTCCCGCGTTCCGTCCATCTCAAGAGGAGGCGGTCTCCACAGGAAAGGCCAGAGGAACTCCAGGGTCGTGCCACCATTCCCAGAGTCCCCCAGATGTCTCAGTCCATTCCAGGAAACCTGTTTTCCCTGCACTGCCTCGACTTTCAAGCGAGGATCTACACACACCACGGTGGCACGTGGGACAGCCCTGTGGAAACCCGTGGGAAAGCCTCCTGGGAAACCTCGTGGGAAAGCCTCTAGGGAAAGCCACAGATCCTTGATCCACGCGAATGGAAGCGCCACCTGCTGCTACAGCTCGGGAGGAAAGCGCACGTTCATGCCCCCACTCGAGACGAGGACTGACTCCACTGGGGAGACTCCAGAAATACCCCAAGATCCATGTCAGCACTGAGAGTAATCAAGTTCCGGCACCCTCTCCACACAAAATCTTAGGCCCCGGCATCGACGGGAGAGGAATCCCGAGAGGCCCCCGAGCAACTCGCATGGGGACTGGCCTTTCCTGAGGCCACAGAGCGCGTCCCTGAGGTCCCCTCTTAAGTCGAGAGCACCTGCCGCAACACGAGAAAATCCAGGAGGTTTCCCCCTCCAGGCGAGATGAGGCCCATTTCCGCTGAGGCGGCTCGAGGCTAGTCACACCTAAACTTTGGAACTTCCAAAGGGTCCTTCACACCCTTGCTGCAACTCAAGAAGTTCCCCGACATTCCCGTCTCCACTCGAGAGGAAGGACGAGAGTCCCGCCCTCATTCAGAGGAGCCCCGTTTCCGCCTCTGAGCTCGAGAGGAGGGATCCTTTCCCTGCGTGGTTGGGAAAGAATTCCCGGCGTTCCCGTCGCATCTCAGAGGAGGCGCTCTCCACAGGAAAGGCGAGAGAAAATCCAGGGTCGTGCCACATTCCCAGAGTCCCCAGGATGTCTCAGTCCATTCCAGGGAAACCTGCATTCCCTGCACTGCCTCGACTTTCAAGCGAAGATCGACTCACACAACGGTGGCACGTGGGACAGCCCTGTGGGAAAGCCTCTTTGGAAAGCCTCGAGGGAAAGCCACAGATCCCTTGATCCACGCGAAGGGAAGTGACATGCTGCTACAGCTCGAGAGGAAAGCGCATGTGCATGCCCCACTCGAGACGAGGACTGACTCCCCTGGGGAGACTCCAGAAGTACCCCAAGATCCATGTCAGCACTGGAGAGGAATCCGCAGGTTCTGGCACTGACTCCACACAAGGTCTTAGGCCCCAGCATCGACGGGAGAGGAATCCGAGAGGCCCCCGAGCAACTCGCATGGGGACGGGCCTTTCCTGAGGCCACCAGAGCGGGTCCCTGAGGTCCCCGAAGTAAGTCGAGAGCACCTGGCGCAACTCGAGAAAATCCAGGAGGTTCTCCCCTCCAGGCGAGATGAGGCCCATTTCCACAGAGGCGTCTCGAGGCTAATCACATCTAACATCTGAACTTCCAAAGGGTCCTTCACACCCTTGCTGCAACTAAAGAAGTTCCCGACATACCCGTCTCCACTCGAGAGGAAGCACGAGAGTCCCGCCCACATCCAGAGGAGCCCCGTTTCCGTCTCCTATCTCGAGAGGAGGGATCCTTTCCCTGCGTGTTCGGTCAAGAATTCCCAGCGTTTCCGTCGCATCTCAAGAGGAGGCGCTCTCCACAGGAAAGGAGAGAGGAACTCCAGGGTCCTACCACATTCCCAGAGTCCCCCAGATTTCTCAGTCCATTCCAGGGAAACCTGTTTTCCCAGCACAGCCTCCACTTTCAAGCCGAGGATCGACTCACACCACGGTTGAACGTGGGACAGATCTATGGGGAAGCCTCGTGGGAAAGCCTCGTTGGAAACCCTCGAGGGAAAGCCGCAGGTCCCTTGATCCACGAGAAGGGAGGTGCGACCCTGCTGCTACAGCTTGGAAGGAAAGCGCACATGCATGCCCCCACTCGAGACGAGGACTGACTCCCCTGGGGAGACTCCAGAAGTACCCCAAGATCCATGTCAGCACTGGAGAGGAATCCTCAGGATCCGACACAGACTCCACACAAGGTCCCAGGGCCCGGCATCGACGGGAGAGGAATCCCGAGAGGCCCCCGTGCAACTGCATGGGGACTGGCCTTTCCTGAGGCCACCAGAGCGGGTCCCTGAGGTCCCAGTCGTAAGTCGAGAACACCTGCCGCAACTCGAGAAAATCCATTAGGTTCTCCCCATCAGGCGAGATGAGGCCCTTTTCCGATGAGGCTCCTCGAGGCTAATCACACCTAAACGCTGGAATTTCCCAAGGGTCCTTCACACCCTTGCTGCAACTCAAGAAGTTCCCCGTCATACCCGACTCCACTCGAGAAGAAGGACGAGAGTCCCGCCCACATACAGAGGAGCCCCTTTTCCGCCTCATAGCTCTAGAGGAGGGATCTGTTCCCTGCGTGGTCGGGAAAGTATTCCCGGAGTTTCCGTCGCATCTCAAGAGGAGGCGCTCTCCACTTGAAACGGGAGGAACTCCAGGTTCGTGCCACCGTTCCCACACTCCCCGAGATGTCTCATTCCATTCCACGGAAAACTTTTTTCCCTGCACTGCCTCGACTTTCATTCTGAGGATCGACTCACACCACGGTGGCATGTGGGACAACCCTGTGGGACAGCCTCGTGGGAAAGTCTCCTGAGAAAGCCTCGAGTGAAAGCCACAGATCCCATGATCCACGCGAAGGGAAGCGTGACACTGCTGCTACAGCTCGGAGGAAAACCCACGTGCATATCCCCACTCGCGAAGAGGAATGACTCCCCTGGGAGACTCCAGAGGTACCCAAGATCCATGTCAGCACTGGAGAGGAATCCTCAGGATCCGGCGCAGACTCCACACAAGGTCCCAGGCCTGGCATCGACGGGAGAGGAATCCCGAGAGGCCCCCGTGCAACTGCATGGGGACTGGCCTTTCCTGAGGCCACCAGAGCGGTCCCTGAGGTCCCAGTCGTAAGTCGAGAGCACCTGCCGCAACTCGAGAAAATCCAGGAGGTTCTCCCCTCCAGGCGAGATGAGGCCCGTTTCTGCTGAGGCGTCTCGAGGCTAATCACACCTAACCTCTCGAACTTCCAAAGGGTCCTTCACACCCTTGCTGCAACTCAAGAAGTTCCCCGACATACCCGTCTCCACTCGAGAGAAGCACGAAGTCCCGCCCAAATCCAGAGGAGCCCCGTTTCCGCCTCCTAGCTCGAGCGGAGGGATCCTTTCCCTGCGTGGTCGGGAAAGAATTCCCGGCGTTCCCGTCGCATCTCAAGAGGAGGCGCTCTCCACCGGAAAGGCGAGAGGAACTCCAGGGTCTTGCCACCATTCCAGAGTCCCCAGATGTCTCAGTCCATTCCAGAGAAACCTGTTTTCCCTGCACTGCCCGACTTTCAAGCCGAGGATCGACTCACACCACGGTGGCACGTGGACAGCCCTGTGGAAAGCCTCGGGAAAACTCTTGGGAAAGCCTCGAGGGAAAGCCACAGATCCCTTGATCCACGCGAAAGGGAAGCGACACTGCTGCTACAGCTCGGAAGGAAAGCGCACGTGCATGCCCCCACTCGAGACGAGGACTGACTCCACTGGGAGACTCAGAAGTACCCCCAGATCCATGTCAGCACTGGAGAGGAATCCTCAGGTTCCGCACC
>NW_017194632.1:0-9248 GCF_001704415.2 Capra hircus
GTCAGCCTCTGGGAGTGTGGGGATGCAAAACCCAGCCAGGGCCCTTGGACCTGGTGCTCTCCGTGCGGAGCTTTGTCTGGGCGCCAAGGAACCGCTGAAGGAGCCCTGCTGTTGCCCTTCGCTTCCCTCTGACAGAGCTTCACTGCTGGAGCCCTTGGCAGTGTGCAACCCACCAGCCCCTAAGCCTCCTCAAGGACCTTGGGACCTAAGTGCAAAGCAAGGCAGGGGTAGAGCTGAAGCAGGAAGGCGCCAGTGGCGTTTCCGAGCCTCACACAGCTGCTCCTTCCTGGGAGGAGCCTTAAAGCAAGGCAAGTCTGCGCAAGGCTCGCCTATGGCAGAGCATCTTGGTGCCAGGAACTCTGCCAGATCGGGCCTCTGAACAGAGCTAGAGATCTGCCGTACTGGAGTCGCACTTAGCTTCGTGTAAGCAGGGATTTCAGCTTGACGGGGACTTGCTGCCTCCTCTTCCCCGAGGAGGCTCGCTTCCCTGCTGGCTGTGCACTCGCCTATCAGGCGGGGCGCAGGGCTCCTCCAGCAGGTCTTGCCTCAGGGGCTGCTTCCCTGAGTTGGGGCTGTGGGCAGGAACCCAGACACGCAGGATCAGGCCCAAACACCTGCACATGTCTCTGCTGGGGAGGAGAGTGCTAGGGAACCTACGTCTGTCATACACTTTCTGGGCACCCAAGAATCAGCCTCCGTGTGTGCGGGCTGAAAACCCAGCCAGGGCCTGGGAGCCTGGTGCTCTCCGTGTGGCGCTGAATCTGGGCCAAGCAACCGCTGGAGGAGCCCTGCAGTTGCCCTTCCCTTCCCTCTGACAGAATTCTCACTGCTGGAGCCCTTGGCAGTGTGCAACCCACCAGCCCCTAAGCTCTCCTTAAGGAGACTGGGACCTAAGTGCAAAGGCAAGGCAGGATTGGAGCTGAGGCAAGAAAGGCGCCAGTGGCGACTCCCAGGCTCCTGCTGCCTGCCCTTCCTGGAGAGGCAGCCTAAAAGCAAGGCAAGTCTGGGCAAGGCTAGCCCCCGGCAGAGCAGCCTCGCGCCAGGAACTCTGCCAGATCGGGGCTCTGAGCAGAGCTAGAGCTCTGCCGTACTGGAGGCGCACTTAGCTCCGTGCAAGCAGGGCTTTCAACTTGACGGGGCTGGGCCTCCTCTTCCCCCGAGGAGGCTCGCTTCCCTGCTGGCTGTGCACTCGCCTATCAGGCGGGGGCGCAGGGCTCCTCCAGCAGGTCTTGCCTCAGGGGCTGCTTCCCCTGAGTTGGGCTGTGGGCAGGAACCCAGACACGCAGGATAAGGCCCCAACCACCTGCACATGTCTCTGCTGGGAGGAGAGTGCTAGGGAACCTACGTCTCTCACACTTTCTGGGCACCCAGGAGTCAGCCTCCGTGTGGGGCTGAAAACCCAGCCAGGGGCCCTGGAGCCTGGTGCTCTCGGCGGGCTGTCTGGGCGGCCAAGGAACCGCTGGAGGAGCCCTGCAGTTGCCCTTCCTTCCCTCTGACAGAGCTTTCACTGCTGGAAGCCCTTGGCAGTGTGCAACCCACCACCCCTAAGCCCTCCTCAAGGACGCTTGGGACCTAAGTGCAAAGGCAAGGCAGGATAGAGCTGAAGCAGGAAGGCGCCAGTGGCGTCTCCCAGCCTCACCCAGCCTGCTCCTTCCTGGGGAGGGAGCCTAAAGCAAGGCAAGTCTGGCAAGGCTCGCCGGCAGAGCATCTTGGCGCCAGAACTCTGCCAGATCGGGCTCTGAGCAGAGCTAGAGCTCTGCCGTACTGGAGGCGCACTTAGCTCCGTGCAAGCAGGGATTTCAGCTTGACGGGGCTGCTGCCTCCTCTTCCCCCGAGGAGGCTCGCTTCCCTGCTGGCTGTGCACTCGCCTATCAGGCGGGGCGCAGGGCTCCTCCAGCAGGTCTTGCCTCAGGCTGCTTCCCCTGAGTTGGGCTGTGGGGGAACCCAGACACGCAGGATCAGGCCCCAAACACCGCACATGTCTCTGCTGGGGAGGAGAGTGCTAGGGAACCTACGTCTGTCATACACTTTCTGGGCACCCAAGGAATCAGCCTCCGTGTGGCGGGCAAAACCCAGCCAGGGGCCCTGGGAGCCTGGTGCTCTCCGTGCGGCTGATTCTGGCGGCCAGAAACCGCTGAGGAGCCCTGCAGTTGCCCTTCGCTTCCTCTGACAGAGCTTCACTGCTGAGCCCTTGGCAGTGTGCAACCCACCAGCCCCTAAGCCCTCCTCAAGGACGCTTGGCCCTAAGTGCAAAGGCAAGGCAGGGGAGCTGAAGCAAGGAAGGCGCCAGTGGCGTTCCGAGCTCGCACAGCCTGCTCCTTCCTGGGGAGGGAGCCTAAAAGCAAGGCAAGTCTGCGCAGGCGAGCCCCGGCAGAGCATCTTGCGCCAGGAACTCTGCCAGATCGGGCTCTGAACAGAGCTAGATCTGCCGTACGGAGTCGCACTTAGCTCCGTGCAAGCAGGGATTTCAGCTTGACGGGGACTTGCTGCCTCCTCTTCCCCGAGGAGGCTCGCTTCCCTGCTGGCTGTGCACTCGCCTATCAGGCGGGGCGCAGGGCTCCTCCAGCAGGTCTTGCCTCAGGGCTGCTCCCCTGAGTTGGGCTGTGGGCAGGAACCCAGACACAGGATCAGGCCCCAACCACCTGCACATGTCTCTGCTGGGAGGAGAGTGCAGGAACCTACGTCTGTCATACACTTTCTGGGCACCCAAGGAGTCAGCCTCCGGGTGTGGGTGAAAACCCAGCCAGGGCCCTGGGAACCTGGTGCTCTCCGTGCGGCGCTGAATCTGGGCGGCCAAAACCGCTGGAGAGCCCTGCGTTGCCCTTCCTTCCTCTGACAGAATCTCACTGCTGGAGCCCTTGGCAGTGTGCAACCCACCAGCCCTAAGCCCTCCTTAAGGAGCTGGGACCTAAGTGCAAAGGCAAGGCAGGGAGCTGAGCAAGAAGGCGCCAGTGCGTTCCGAGCTCAGCCTGCTCCTTCCCTGGAGAGGGAGCCTAAAGCAAGGCAAGTCTGGCAAGGCTCGCTATGGCAGAGCACTCGCGCCAGGAACTCTGCCAGATCGGGCCTCTGAACAGAGCTAGAGCTCTGCCGTACTGGAGCGCACTTAGCTCGTGCAAGCAGGGATTTCACTTGACGGGGCTGCTGCCTCCTTCCCCCGAGGAGGCTCGCTTCCCTGCTGGCTGTGCACTCGCCTATCAGGCGGGGGCGCAGGGCTCCTCCAGCAGGTCTTGCCTCAGGGCTGCTTCCCCTGAGTTGGGGCTGTGGGCAGGAACCCAGACACGCAGGATCAGGCCCCAAACACCTGCACATGTCTCTGCTGGGGAGAGAGTGCTAGGGAACCTACGTCTGTCATACACTTTCTGGGCACCCAAGGAATCAGCCTCCGTGTGTGCGGGCTGAAAACCCAGCCAGGGGCCCTGGGAGCCTGGTGCTCTCGTGGCGCTGATCTAGGCGGCCTAGAAACCGCTGGAGGAGCCCTGCAGTTGCCCTTCCCTTCCCTCTGACAGAGCTCTCACTGCTGAAGCCCTTGGCAGTGTGCAACCCACCACCCCCTAAGCCCTCCCCAACGACGCCTGGCACCTATGTGCAAAGGCAAGGCAGGATTGGAGCTGAGGCAAGGAAGGCACCAGTGGCGTCTCCCAGGCTCGCTCAGACAGCTCCTTCCTGGGGAGGGAGCCTAAAAGCAAGGCAAGTCTGGGCAAGGCGAGCCCGGCCGAGCAGCCTCGCGCCAGAAACTCTGCCAGATCGGGGCTCTGAGCAGAGCTAGAGCTCTGCCGTACTGGAGGCCACTTAGCTCCGTGCAAGCAGGGCTTTCCTCTTGACTGGGCTCGGCTGCCTCCTCTTCTCCCGAGGAGGCTCGCTACACTGCTGGCTGTGCTCTCGCCTATCAGGCGGCGCGCAGGGCTCCTCCAGCAGGTCTTGCCTCAGGGGCTGCTTCCCCTGAGTTGGGCTGTGGGCGGGAACCCAGACACGCAGGATAAGGCCCCAACCACCTGCACATGTCTCTGCTGGGAGGAGAGTGCTAGGGAACCTACGTCTCTCACACACTTTCTAGGCACCACGGAGTCAGCCTCTGGGAGTGTGGGATGCAAAACCCAGCCAGGGGCCCTTGGAACCTGGTGCTCTCCGTGCGGAGCTTTGTCTGGGCGGCCAAGGAACCGCTGAAGGAGCCCTGCTGTTGCCCTTCGCTTCCCTCTGACAGAGCTTTCACTGCTGGAGCCCTTGGCAGTGTGCAACCCACCAGCCCCTAAGCCCTCCTCAAGGACGCTTGGGACCTAAGTGCAAAGGCAAGGCAGGGGTAGAGCTGAAGCCAGGAAGGCGCCAGTGGCGTTTCCGAGCCTCACACAGCCTGCTCCTTCCTGGGGAGGGAGCCTTAAAGCAAGGCAAGTCTGCGCAAGGCTCGCCTATGGCAGAGCATCTTGGTGCCAGGAACTCTGCCAGATCGGGCCTCTGAACAGAGCTAGAGATCTGCCGTACTGGAGTCGCACTTAGCTTCGTGAAGCAGGGATTTCAGCTTGACGGGGACTTGCTGCCTCCTCTTCCCCCGAGGAGGCTCGCTTCCCTGCTGGCTGTGCACTCGCCTATCAGGCGGGGGCGCAGGGCTCCTCCAGCAGGTCTTGCCTCAGGGCTGCTTCCCCTGAGTTGGGGCTGTGGGCAGGAACCCAGACACGCAGGATCAGGCCCCAAACACCTGCACATGTCTCTGCTGGGGAGGAGAGTGCTAGGGAACCTACGTCTGTCATACACTTTCTGGGCACCCAAGGAATCAGCCTCCGTGTGTGCGGGCTGAAAACCCAGCCAGGGGCCCTGGGAGCCTGGTGCTCTCCGTGTGGCGCTGAATCTGGGCGGCCAAGCAACCGCTGGAGGAGCCCTGCAGTTGCCCTTCCCTTCCCTCTGACAGAATTCTCACTGCTGGAGCCCTTGGCAGTGTGCAACCCACCAGCCCCTAAGCCTCCTTAAGGAGGACTGGGACCTAAGTGCAAAGGCAAGGCAGGATTGGAGCTGAGGCAAGAAAGGCGCCAGTGGCGACTCCCAGGCTCCTGCTGCCTGCTCCTTCCTGGAGAGGCAGCCTAAAAGCAAGGCAAGTCTGGGCAAGGCTAGCCCCCGGCAGAGCAGCCTCGCGCCAGGAACTCTGCCAGATCGGGGCTCTGAGCAGAGCTAGAGCTCTGCCGTACTGGAGGCGCACTTAGCTCCGTGCAAGCAGGGCTTTCAACTTGACGGGCTGGGCTGCCTCCTCTTCCCCCGAGGAGGCTCGCTTCCCTGCTGGCTGTGCACTCGCCTATCAGGCGGGGGCGCAGGGCTCCTCCAGCAGGTCTTGCCTCAGGGGCTGCTTCCCCTGAGTTGGGGCTGTGGGCAGGAACCCAGACACGCAGGATCAGGCCCCAAACCACCTGCACATGTCTCTGCTGGGGAGGAGAGTGCTAGGGAACCTACGTCTGTCATACACTTTCTGGGCACCCAAGGAATCAGCCTCCGTGTGTGCGGGGCTGAAAACCCCAGCCAGGGCCCTGGGAGCCTGGTGCTCTCGGTGCGGCGCTGATTCTAGGCGGCCTAGAAACCGCTGGAGGAGCCCTGCAGTTGCCCTTCCCTTCCCTCTGACAGAGCTCTCACTGCTGAAGCCCTTGGCAGTGTGCAACCCACCACCCCCTAAGCCCTCCCCAACGACACCTGGCACCTATGTGCAAAGGCAAGGCAGGATTGGAGCTGAGGCAAGGAAGGCACCAGTGGCGTCTCCCAGGCTCGCTCAGACAGCTCCTTCCTGGGGAGGGAGCCTAAAAGCAAGGCAAGTCTGGGCAAGGCGAGCCCCCTGCCGAGCAGCCTCGCGCCAGAAACTCTGCCAGATCGGGGCTCTGAGCAGAGCTAGAGCTCTGCCGTACTGGAGGCCCACTTAGCTCCGTGCAAGCAGGGCTTTCCTGTTGACTGGGCTCGGCTGCCTCCTCTTCTCCCGAGGAGGCTCGCTACACTGCTGGCTGTGCTCTCGCCTATCAGGCGGGCGCGCAGGGCTCCTCCAGCAGGTCTTGCCTCAGGGGCTGCTTCCCCTGAGTTGAGGCTGTGGGCGGGAACCCAGACACGCAGGATAAGGCCCCAACCACCTGCACATGTCTCTGCTGGGGAGGAGAGTGCTAGGGAACCTACGTCTCTCACACACTTTCTAGGCACCCACGGAGTCAGCCTCTGGGAGTGTGGGGATGCAAAACCCAGCCAGGGGCCCCTTGGAACCTGGTGCTCTCCGTGCGGAGCTTTGTCTGGGCGGCCAAGGAACCGCTGAAGGAGCCCTGCTGTTGCCCTTCGCTTCCCTCTGACAGAGCTTTCACTGCTGGAGCCCTTGGCAGTGTGCAACCCACCAGCCCCTAAGCCCTCCTCAAGGACGCTTGGGACCTAAGTGCAAAGGCAAGGCAGGGGTAGAGCTGAAGCCAGGAAGGCGCCAGTGGCGTTTCCGAGCCTCACACAGCCTGCTCCTTCCTGGGGAGGGAGCCTTAAAGCAAGGCAAGTCTGCGCAAGGCTCGCCTATGGCAGAGCATCTTGGTGCCAGGAACTCTGCCAGATCGGGCCTCTGAACAGAGCTAGAGATCTGCCGTACTGGAGGCGCACTTAGCTTCGTGTAAGCAGGGATTTCAGCTTGACGGGGACTTGCTGCCTCCTCTTCCCCCGAGGAGGCTCGCTTCCCTGCTGGCTGTGCACTCGCCTATCAGGCGGGGGCGCAGGGCTCCTCCAGCAGGTCTTGCCTCAGGGGCTGCTTCCCCTGAGTTGGGGCTGTGGGCAGGAACCCAGACACGCAGGATCAGGCCCCAAACACCTGCACATGTCTCTGCTGGGGAGGAGAGTGCTAGGGAACCTACGTCTGTCATACACTTTCTGGGCACCCAAGGAATCAGCCTCCGTGTGTGCGGGGCTGAAAACCCCAGCCAGGGGCCCTGGGAGCCTGGTGCTCTCCGTGTGGCGCTGAATCTGGGCGGCCAAGCAACCGCTGGAGGAGCCCTGCAGTTGCCCTTCCCTTCCCTCTGACAGAATTCTCACTGCTGGAGCCCTTGGCAGTGTGCAACCCACCAGCCCCTAAGCTCTCCTTAAGGAGGACTGGGACCTAAGTGCAAAGGTAAGGCAGGATTGGAGCTGAGGCAAGAAAGGCGCCAGTGGCGACTCCCAGGCTCCTGCTGCCTGCTCCTTCCTGGAGAGGCAGCCTAAAAGCAAGGCAAGTCTGGGCAAGGCTAGCCCCCGGCAGAGCAGCCTCGCGCCAGGAACTCTGCCAGATCGGGGCTCTGAGCAGAGCTAGAGCTCTGCCGTACTGGAGGCGCACTTAGCTCCGTGCAAGCAGGGCTTTCAACTTGACGGGGCTGGGCTGCCTCCTCTTCCCCCGAGGAGGCTCGCTTCCCTGCTGGCTGTGCACTCGCCTATCAGGCGGGGGCGCAGGGCTCCTCCAGCAGGTCTTGCCTCAGGGGCTGCTTCCCCTGAGTTGGGGCTGTGGGCAGGAACCCAGACACGCAGGATCAGGCCCCAACCACCTGCACATGTCTCTGCTGGGGAGGAGAGTGCTAGGGAACCTACGTCTGTCATACACTTTCTGGGCACCCAAGGAATCAGCCTCCGTGTGTGCGGGGCTGAAAACCCCAGCCAGGGGCCCTGGGAGCCTGGTGCTCTCGGTGCGGCGCTGATTCTAGGCGGCCTAGAAACCGCTGGAGGAGCCCTGCAGTTGCCCTTCCCTTCCCTCTGACAGAGCTCTCACTGCTGAAGCCCTTGGCAGTGTGCAACCCACCACCCCCTAAGCCCTCCCCAACCACGCCTGGCACCTATGTGCAAAGGCAAGGCAGGATTGGAGCTGAGGCAAGGAAGGCACCAGTGGCGTCTCCCAGGCTCGCTCAGACAGCTCCTTCCTGGGGAGGGAGCCTAAAAGCAAGGCAAGTCTGGGCAAGGCGAGCCCCCGGCCGAGCAGCCTCGCGCCAGAAACTCTGCCAGATCGGGGCTCTGAGCAGAGCTAGAGCTCTGCCGTACTGGAGGCGCACTTAGCTCCGTGCAAGCAGGGCTTTCCTCTTGACTGGGCTCGGCTGCCTCCTCTTCTCCCGAGGAGGCTCGCTACACTGCTGGCTGTGCTCTCGCCTATCAGGCGGGGCGCAGGGCTCCTCCAGCAGGTCTTGCCTCAGGGGCTGCTTCCCCTGAGTTGGGGCTGTGGGCGGGAACCCAGACACGCAGGATAAGGCCCCAACCACCTGCACATGTCTCTGCTGGGGAGGAGAGTGCTAGGGAACCTACGTCTTCACACACTTTCTAGGCACCCACGGAGTCAGCCTCTGGGAGTGTGGGGATGCAAAACCCAGCCAGGGGCCCTTGGAACCTGGTGCTCTCCGTGCGGAGCTTTGTCTGGGCGGCCAAGGAACCGCTGAAGGAGCCCTGCTGTTGCCCTTCGCTTCCCTCTGACAGAGCTTTCACTGCTGGAGCCCTTGGCAGTGTGCAACCCACCAGCCCCTAAGCCCTCCTCAAGGACGCTTGGACCTAAGTGCAAAGGCAAGGCAGGGGTAGAGCTGAAGCCAGGAAGGCGCCAGTGCGTTTCCGAGCCTCACACAGCCTGCTCCTTCCTGGGGAGGGAGCCTTAAAGCAAGGCAAGTCTGCGCAAGGCTCGCCTATGGCAGAGCATCTTTGGTGCCAGGAACTCTGCCAGATCGGGCCTCTGAACAGAGCTAGAGATCTGCCGTACTGGAGTCGCACTTAGCTTCGTGTAAGCAGGGATTTCAGCTTGACGGGGACTTGCTGCCTCCTCTTCCCCCGAGGAGGCTCGCTTCCCTGCTGGCTGTGCACTCGCCTATCAGGCGGGGCGCAGGGCTCCTCCAGCAGGTCTTGCCTCAGGGCTGCTTCCCCTGAGTTTGGGCTGTGGGCAGGAACCCAGACACGCAGGATCAGGCCCCAAACACCTGCACATGTCTCTGCTGGGGAGGAGAGTGCTAGGGAACCTACGTCTGTCATACACTTTCTGGGCACCCAAGGAATCAGCCTCCGTGTGTGCGGGGCTGAAAACCCCAGCCAGGGGCCTGGGAGCCTGGTGCTCTCCGTGTGGCGCTGAATCTGGGCGGCCAAGCAACCGCTGGAGGAGCCCTGCAGTTGCCCTTCCCTTCCCTCTGACAGAATTCTCACTGCTGGAGCCCTTGGCAGTGTGCAACCCACCAGCCCCTAAGCTCTCCTTCTTTGGGAGGACTGGGACCTAAGTGCAAAGGCAAGCAGGATTGGAGCGAGGCAAGAAAGGCGCCAGTGGCGACCCAGGC
>NW_017194633.1:0-9248 GCF_001704415.2 Capra hircus
GCGCCCCGCCCCTCTGCCCGCTCGGGGCTCTGCGCCGCGCTCGCGCTCTGGCGTCCTGCGGCGCCCCCTTCGCTCCGTGCCCGCCGGGCTTTCCTCTTGCCTGGGCTCGGCTGCTCCTCTTCCCCGCGGCGGCTCGCTCCCCTGCTGGCTGTGCTCTCGCCTCTCCGGCGGGCGCGCCGGGCTCCTCCCCCGGTCTTGCCTCCGGGGCTGCTTCCCCTGCGTTGCGGCTGTGGGCGGGCCCCCGCCCCGCCGGCTCCGGCCCCCCCCCCTGCCCCTGTCTCTGCTGGGGCGGCGCGTGCTCGGGCCCCTCCGTCTCTCCCCCCTTTCTCGGCCCCCCCGGCGTCCGCCTCTGGGCGTGTGGGGCTGCCCCCCCGCCCGGGGCCCTTGGCCCCTGGTGCTCTCCGTGCGGCGCTTTGTCTGGGCGGCCCCGGCCCCGCTGCCGGCGCCCTGCTGTTGCCCTTCCTTCCCTCTGACAGAATTTCACTGCTGGAGCCCTTGGCAGTGTGCCCCCACCAGCCCCTAAGCTCTCCTCCCGGAGCTGGGCCTCCGTGCCCCGGCCCGGCGGATCGCGCTGCCAAGAAAGGGCGCCCGTGCGTTTCCGGCCTCCTGCTGCCTGCTCCTTCCTGGAGAGGCAGCCTTAAAGCAAGGCAAGTCTGGCAAGCCCGGCTCGCCCTCGCGCCAGGCCCTCTGCCGCTCGGGCCTCTGCCAGCGCTCAGCTCTGCCGTACTGGAGGCGCACTTAGCTCCGTGCAAGCAGGGCTTTCAACTTGACGGGGCTGGGCTGCCTCCTCTTCCCCCGAGGAGGCTCGCTTCCCTGCTGGCTGTGCACTCGCCTATCAGGCGGGGGCGCAGGGCTCCTCCAGCAGGTCTTGCCTCAGGGGCTGCTTCCCCTGAGTTGGGGCTGTGGGCAGGAACCCAGACACGCAGGATCAGGCCCCAACCCCCTGCACATGTCTCTGCTGGGGAGGAGAGTGCTAGGGAACCTACGTCTGTCATACACTTTCTGGGCACCCAAGGAATCAGCCTCCGTGTGTGCGGGGCTGAAAACCCCAGCCAGGGGCCCTGGGCGCCTGCTGCGTGCCCTGCGGCGCCCTGCGGCCTTGCCCCCTGCCGTTGCCCTTCCTTCCCTGCTTCCCTGCTGGCCCTTGGCCGTGTGCCCCCCCCCCCCCTCCGCTCCCTCCGGCTGGCCCTCTGCCGGCCCGGCCGGCTTGGCGCTGCGGCCCGGCCGGCCCCGTGGCGCTCCCCGGCTCCGCTCCTTCCTGGGGCGGGCGCCTCCCCGCCGGCCCGTCTGGGCCCGGCTCGCCCCCGGCCGCGCCGCCTCGCGCCCGGCCCTCTGCCCGCTCGGGGCTCTGCGCCGCGCTCGCGCTCTGCCGTCCTGGCGGCGCCCTTCGCTCCGTGCCCGCCGGGCTTTCCTTGCCGGGCTGGCTGCCTCCTCTTCCCCGCGGAGGCTCGCTTCCTGCTGGCTGTGCTCTCGCCTATCAGGCGGGGCGCCGGGCTCCTCCAGCAGGTCTTGCCTCAGGGGCTGCTTCCCCTGAGTTGGGGCTGTGGGCGGGAACCCAGACACGCAGGATCAGGCCCCCCCCCCTGCACATGTCTCTGCTGGGGAGGAGAGTGCTAGGGAACCTACGTCTCTCACACACTTTCTAGGCACCCACGGAGTCAGCCTCTGGGAGTGTGGGGATGCAAAACCCAGCCAGGGGCCCTTGGAACCTGGTGCTCTCCGTGCGGAGCTTTGTCTGGGCGGCCAAGGAACCGCTGAAGGAGCCCTGCTGTTGCCCTTCGCTTCCCTCTGACAGAGCTTTCACTGCTGGAGCCCTTGGCAGTGTGCAACCCACCAGCCCCTAAGCCCTCCTCAAGGACGCTTGGGACCTAAGTGCAAAGGCAAGGCAGGGGTAGAGCTGAAGCCAGGAAGGCGCCAGTGGCGTTTCCGAGCCTCCACAGCCTGCTCCTTCCTGGGGAGGGAGCCTTAAAGCAAGGCAAGTCTGCGCAAGGCTCGCCTATGGCAGAGCATCTTGGTGCCAGGAACTCTGCCAGATCGGGCCTCTGAACAGAGCTAGAGATCTGCCGTACTGGAGTCGCACTTAGCTTCGTGTAAGCAGGGATTTCAGCTTGACGGGGACTTGCTGCCTCCTCTTCCCCGAGGAGGCTCGCTTCCCTGCTGGCTGTGCACTCGCCTATCAGGCGGGGGCGCAGGGCTCCTCCAGCAGGTCTTGCCTCAGGGGCTGCTTCCCCTGAGTTGGGGCTGTGGGCAGGAACCCAGACACGCAGGATCAGGCCCCAAACACCTGCACATGTCTCTGCTGGGGAGGAGAGTGCTAGGGAACCTACGTCTGTCATACACTTTCTGGGCACCCAAGGAATCAGCCTCCGTGTGTGCGGGGCTGAAAACCCCAGCCAGGGGCCTGGGAGCCTGGTGCTCTCCGTGTGGCGCTGAATCTGGGCGGCCAAGCAACCGCTGGAGGAGCCCTGCAGTTGCCCTTCCCTTCCCTCTGACAGAATTCTCACTGCTGGAGCCCTTGGCAGTGTGCAACCCACCAGCCCCTAAGCTCTCCTTAAGGAGGACTGGGACCTAAGTGCAAAGGCAAGGCAGGATTGGAGCTGAGGCAAGAAAGGCGCCAGTGGCGACTCCCAGGCTCCTGCTGCCTGCTCCTTCCTGGAGAGGCAGCCTAAAAGCAAGGCAAGTCTGGGCAAGGCTAGCCCCCGGCAGAGCAGCCTCGCGCCAGGAACTCTGCCAGATCGGGGCTCTGAGCAGAGCTAGAGCTCTGCCGTACTGGAGGCGCACTTAGCTCCGTGCAAGCAGGGCTTTCAACTTGACGGGGCTGGCTGCCTCCTCTTCCCCGAGGAGGCTCGCTTCCCTGCTGGCTGTGCACTCGCGCCTATCAGGCGGGGGCGCAGGGCTCCTCCAGCAGGTCTTGCCTCAGGGGCTGCTTCCCCTGAGTTGGGGCTGTGGGCAGGAACCCAGACACGCAGGATCAGGCCCCAACACCTGCACATGTCTCTGCTGGGGAGGAGAGTGCTAGGGAACCTACGTCTGTCATACACTTTCTGGGCACCCAAGGAATCAGCCTCCGTGTGTGCGGGGCTGAAAACCCCAGCCAGGGCCCTGGGAGCCTGGTGCTCTCGGTGCGGCGCTGATTCTAGGCGGCCTAGAAACCGCTGGAGGAGCCCTGCAGTTGCCCTTCCTTCCCTCTGACAGAGCTCTCACTGCTGAAGCCCTTGGCAGTGTGCAACCCACCACCCCCTAAGCCCTCCCCAACCACGCCTGGCACCTATGTGCAAAGGCAAGGCAGGATTGGAGCTGAGGCAAGGAAGGCACCAGTGGCGTCTCCCAGGCTCGCTCAGACAGCTCCTTCCTGGGGAGGGAGCCTAAAAGCAAGGCAAGTCTGGGCAAGGCGAGCCCCCGGCCGAGCAGCCTCGCGCCAGAAACTCTGCCAGATCGGGGCTCTGAGCAGAGCTAGAGCTCTGCCGTACTGGAGGCCCCTTAGCTCCGTGCAAGCAGGGCTTTCCTCTTGACTGGGCTCGGCTGCCTCCTCTTCTCCCGAGGAGGCTCGCTACACTGCTGGCTGTGCTCTCGCCTATCAGGCGGGCGCGCAGGGCTCCTCCAGCAGGTCTTGCCTCAGGGGCTGCTTCCCCTGAGTTGAGGCTGTGGGCGGAAACCCAGACACGCAGGATAAGGCCCCAACCACCTGCACATGTCTCTGCTGGGGAGGAGAGTGCTAGGGAACCTACGTCTCTCACACACTTTCTAGGCACCCACGGAGTCAGCCTCTGGGAGTGTGGGGATGCAAAACCCAGCCAGGGGCCCTTGGAACCTGGTGCTCTCCGTGCGGAGCTTTGTCTGGGCGGCCAAGGAACCGCTGAAGGAGCCCTGCTGTTGCCCTTCGCTTCCCTCTGACAGAGCTTTCACTGCTGGAGCCCTTGGCAGTGTGCAACCCACCAGCCCCTAAGCCCTCCTCAAGGACGCTTGGGACCTAAGTGCAAAGGCAAGGCAGGGGTAGAGCTGAAGCCAGGAAGGCGCCAGTGGCGTTTCCGAGCCTCACACAGCCTGCTCCTTCCTGGGGAGGGAGCCTTAAAGCAAGGCAAGTCTGCGCAAGGCTCGCCTATGGCAGAGCATCTTGGTGCCAGGAACTCTGCCAGATCGGGCCTCTGAACAGAGCTAGAGATCTGCCGTACTGGAGTCGCACTTAGCTTCGTGTAAGCAGGGATTTCAGCTTGACGGGACTTGCTGCCTCCTCTTCCCCCGAGGAGGCTCGCTTCCCTGCTGGCTGTGCACTCGCCTATCAGGCGGGGGCGCAGGGCTCCTCCAGCAGGTCTTGCCTCAGGGGCTGCTTCCCCTGAGTTGGGGCTGTGGGCAGGAACCCAGACACGCAGGATCAGGCCCCAAACACCTGCACATGTCTCTGCTGGGGAGGAGAGTGCTAGGGAACCTACGTCTGTCATACACTTTCTGGGCACCCAAGGAATCAGCCTCCGTGTGTGCGGGGCTGAAAACCCAGCCAGGGGCCCTGGGAGCCTGGTGCTCTCCGTGTGGCGCTGAATCTGGGCGGCCAAGCAACCGCTGGAGGAGCCCTGCAGTTGCCCTTCCTTCCCTCTGACAGAATTCTCACTGCTGGAGCCCTTGGCAGTGTGCAACCCACCAGCCCCTAAGCTCTCCTTAAGGAGGACTGGGACCTAAGTGCAAAGGCAAGGCAGGATTGGAGCTGAGGCAAGAAAGGCGCCAGTGGCGACTCCCAGGCTCCTGCTGCCTGCTCCTTCCTGGAGAGGCAGCCTAAAAGCAAGGCAAGTCTGGGCAAGGCTAGCCCCCGGCAGAGCAGCCTCGCGCCAGGAACTCTGCCAGATCGGGGCTCTGAGCAGAGCTAGAGCTCTGCCGTACTGGAGGCGCACTTAGCTCCGTGCAAGCAGGGCTTTCCTTGACGGGCTGGGCTGCCTCCTCTTCCCCCCGAGGAGGCTCGCTTCCCTGCTGGCTGTGCACTCGCCTATCAGGCGGGGCGCAGGGCTCCTCCAGCAGGTCTTGCCTCAGGGGCTGCTTCCCCTGAGTTGGGGCTGTGGGCAGGAACCCAGACACGCAGGATCAGGCCCAACCACCTGCACATGTCTCTGCTGGGGAGGAGAGTGCTAGGGAACCTACGTCTGTCATACACTTTCTGGGCACCCAAGGAATCAGCCTCCGTGTGTGCGGGGCTGAAAACCCAGCCAGGGGCCCTGGGAGCCTGGTGCTCTCGGTGCGGCGCTGATTCTAGGCGGCCTAGAAACCGCTGGAGGAGCCCTGCAGTTGCCCTTCCTTCCCTCTGACAGAGCTCTCACTGCTGAAGCCCTTGTGTGCAGTGTGCAACCCACCCCCTAAGCCCTCCCAACCCGCCTGGCACCTATGTGCAAAGGCAAGGCAGGATTGGAGCTGAGGCAAGGAAGGCACCAGTGGCGTCTCCCAGGCTCGCTCAGACAGCTCCTTCCTGGGGAGGGAGCCTAAAAGCAAGGCAAGTCTGGGCAAGGCGAGCCCCCGGCCGAGCAGCCTCGCGCCAGAAACTCTGCCAGATCGGGGCTCTGAGCAGAGCTAGAGCTCTGCCGTACTGGAGGCCCACTTAGCTCCGTGCAAGCAGGGCTTTCCTCTTGACTGGGCTCGGCTGCCTCCTCTTCTCCCGAGGAGGCTCGCTACACTGCTGGCTGTGCTCTCGCCTATCAGGCGGGCGCGCAGGGCTCCTCCAGCAGGTCTTGCCTCAGGGGCTGCTTCCCCTGAGTTGAGGCTGTGGGCGGGAACCCAGACACGCAGGATAAGGCCCCAACCACCTGCACATGTCTCTGCTGGGGAGGAGAGTGCTAGGGAACCTACGTCTCTCACACACTTTCTAGGCACCCGGAGTCAGCCTCTGGGAGTGTGGGGATGCAAAACCCAGCCAGGGGCCCTTGGAACCTGGTGCTCTCCGTGCGGAGCTTTGTCTGGGCGGCCAAGGAACCGCTGAAGGAGCCCTGCTGTTGCCCTTCGCTTCCCTCTGACAGAGCTTTCACTGCTGGAGCCCTTGGCAGTGTGCAACCCACCAGCCCCTAAGCCCTCCTCAAGGACGCTTGGGACCTAAGTGCAAAGGCAAGGCAGGGGTAGAGCTGAAGCCAGGAAGGCGCCAGTGGCGTTTCCGAGCCTCACACAGCCCTGCTCCTTCCTGGGGAGGAGCCTTAAAGCAAGGCAAGTCTGCGCAAGGCTCGCCTATGGCAGAGCATCTTGGTGCCAGGAACTCTGCCAGATCGGGCCTCTGAACAGAGCTAGAGATCTGCCGTACTGGAGTCGCACTTAGCTTCGTGTAAGCAGGGATTTCAGCTTGACGGGGACTTGCTGCCTCCTCTTCCCCGAGGAGGCTCGCTTCCCTGCTGGCTGTGCACTCGCCTATCAGGCGGGGGCGCAGGGCTCCTCCAGCAGGTCTTGCCTCAGGGGCTGCTTCCCCTGAGTTGGGGCTGTGGGCAGGAACCCAGACACGCAGGATCAGGCCCCAAACACCTGCACATGTCTCTGCTGGGGAGGAGAGTGCTAGGGAACCTACGTCTGTCATACACTTTCTGGGCACCCAAGGAATCAGCCTCCGTGTGTGCGGGGCTGAAAACCCCAGCCAGGGGCCCTGGGAGCCTGGTGCTCTCGTGTGGCGCTGAATCTGGGCGGCCAAGCAAACCGCTGGAGGAGCCCTGCAGTTGCCCTTCCCTTCCCTCTGACAGAGCTCTCACTGCTGAGCCCTTGGCAGTGTGCAACCCACCACCCCTAAGCCCTCCTTAACGAGCCTGGGACCTAAGTGCAAAGGCAAGGCAGGATTGGAGCTGAGGCAAGAAAGGCGCCAGTGGCGACTCCCAGGCTCGCTCTGCAGCTCCTTCCTGGGGAGGCAGCCTAAAAGCAAGGCAAGTCTGGGCAAGGCTAGCCCCCGGCAGAGCAGCCTCGCGCCAGAACTCTGCCAGATCGGGGCTCTGAGCAGAGCTAGAGCTCTGCCGTACTGGAGGCGCACTTAGCTCCGTGCAAGCAGGGCTTTCCTCTTGACTGGGCTCGGCTGCCTCCTCTTCTCCCGAGGAGGCTCGCTAACCTGCTGGCTGTGCTTCGCCTATCAGGCGGGGCGCAGGGCTCCTCCAGCAGGTCTTGCCTCAGGGGCTGCTTCCCCTGAGTTGGGGCTGTGGGCGGACCCAGACACGCAGGATGGCCCCAACCACCTGCACATGTCTCTGCTGGGGAGGAGAGTGCTAGGGAACCTACGTCTCTCACACACACTTTCTAGGGCACCACGGAGTCAGCCTCTGGGAGTGTGGGGATGCAAAACCAGCCAGGGGCCCTTGGAACCTGGTGCTCTCCGTGCGGAGCTTTGTCTGGGCGGCCAAGGAACCGCTGAAGGAGCCTGCTGTTGCCCTTCGCTTCCCTCTGACAGAGCTTTCACTGCTGGAGCCCTTGGCAGTGTGCAACACCACCACCCCCTAAGCCCTCCTCAAGGACGCTTGGGACCTAAGTGCAAAGGCAAGGCAGGGTAGAGCTGAAGCCAGGAAGGCGCCAGTGGCGTTTCCGAGCCTCACACAGCCTGCTCCTTCCTGGGGAGGGAGCCTTAAAGCAAGGCAAGTCTGCGCAAGGCTCGCCTATGGCAGAGCATCTTGGTGCCAGGAACTCTGCCAGATCGGGCCTCTGAACAGAGCTAGAGATCTGCCGTACTGGAGTCGCACTTAGCTTCGTGTAAGCAGGGATTTCAGCTTGACGGGGACTTGCTGCCTCCTCTTCCCCGAGAGGCTCGCTTCCCTGCTGGCTGTGCACTCGCCTATCAGGCGGGCGCAGGGCTCCTCCAGCAGGTCTTGCCTCAGGGGCTGCTTCCCCTGAGTTGGGGCTGTGGGCAGGAACCCAGACACGCAGGATCAGGCCCCAAACACCTGCACATGTCTCTGCTGGGGAGGAGAGTGCTAGGGAACCTACGTCTGTCATACACTTTCTGGGCACCCAAGGAATCAGCCTCCGTGTGTGCGGGGCTGAAAACCCCAGCCAGGGGCCCTGGGAGCCTGGTGCTCTCCGTGTGGGCTGAATCTGGCGGCCAAGCAACCGCTGGAGGAGCCCTGCAGTTGCCCTTCCCTTCCCTCTGACAGAATTCTCACTGCTGGAGCCCTTGGCAGTGTGCAACCCACCAGCCCCTAAGCTCTCCTTAAGGAGGACTGGGACCTAAGTGCAAAGGCAAGGCAGGATTGGAGCTGAGGCAAGAAAGGCGCCAGTGGCGACTCCCAGGCTCCTGCTGCCTGCTCCTTCCTGGAGAGGCAGCCTAAAAGCAAGGCAAGTCTGGGCAAGGCGAGCCCCGGCAGAGCAGCCTCGCGCCAGGAACTCTGCCAGATCGGGGCTCTGAGCAGAGCTAGAGCTCTGCCCGTACTGGAGGCGCACTTAGCTCCGTGCAAGCAGGCTTTCAACTTGACGGGGCTGGGCTGCCTCCTCTTCCCCGAGGAGGCTCGCTTCCCTGCTGGCTGTGCTCTCGCCTATCAGGCGGGCGGGCAGGGCTCCTCCAGCAGGTCTTGCCTCAGGGGCTGCTTCCCCTGAGTTGGGCTGTGGGCGGGAACCCAGACACGCAGGATAAGGCCCCAACCTGCACATGTCTCTGCTGGGGAGGAGAGTGCTAGGGAACCTACGTCTCTCACACACTTTCTAGGCACCCACGGAGTCAGCCTCTGGGAGTGTGGGGATGCAAAACCCCAGCCAGGGGCCCTTGGAACCTGGTGCTCTCCGTGCGGAGCTTTGTCTGGGCGGCCAAGGAACCGCTGAAGGAGCCCTGCTGTTGCCCTTCGCTTCCCTCTGACAGAGCTTTCACTGCTGGAGCCCTTGGCAGTGTGCAACCCACCAGCCCCTAAGCCCTCCTCAAGGACGCTTGGGACCTAAGTGCAAAGGCAAGGCAGGGGTAGAGCTGAAGGCCAGGAAGGCGCCCAGTGGCGTTTCCGAGCCTTCACACAGCCTGCTCCTCCTGGGGAGGGAGCCTAAAGCAAGGCAAGTCTGCGCAAGGCTGCCTATGGCAGAGCATCTTGGTGCCAGGAACTCTGCCAGATCGGGCCTCTGAACAGAGCTAGAGATCTGCCGTACTGGAGTCGCACTTAGCTTCGGTAAGCAGGGATTTCAGCTTGACGGGGACTTGCTGCCTCCTCTTCCCGAGGAGGCTCGCTTCCCTGCTGGCTGTGCACTCGCCTATCAGGCGGGGGCGCAGGGCTCCTCCAGCAGGTCTTGCCTCAGGGCTGCTTCCCCTGAGTTGGGCTGTGGGCAGGAACCCAGACACG
>NW_017194634.1:0-9246 GCF_001704415.2 Capra hircus
CGAAGCCACACAAAGTCTTAGGCCCCGCATCGACGGGAGAGGAAACCCGAAGGCACCCGAGCAACTCGCATGGGCGACTGGCCTTTTCTGAGGCCACCAGAGCGGGTCCCTGAGGTCCCGTCGTAAGTCGAGAGCACCTGTCGCAACTCGAGAAAATCCAGGAGGTTCTCCCCTCCAGGCGAGATGAGGCCCATTTCCACTGAGACGTCTCGAGGCTAATCAAACCTAACCTATGGAACTTCCAAAGGTCCTTCACACCCTTGCTGCAACTCAAGAAGTTCCCCGACATACCCGTCTCCACTCGAGAGGAAGCAGGAAAGTCCCGCCCACATCCAGAGGAGCCACGTTTCCTCCTCATTGCTCGAGAGGTTTGATCCTTTCCTGCGCGTGGTCGGGAAAGAATTCGCGGCATTCCCGTCCCACATCAAGAGGAGGCGCTCTCCAGAGGAAAAACGAGAGGAACTCCAGAGTCGTGCCCCCATTCCCAGATCCCCCAGATGTCTCAGTCCATTCCAGGGAAACCTGTATTCCCTGCACTGCCTCGACTTTCAAGCCGAGGATCGACTCACACCACAGTGGCACGTGGGACAGCCCTGGGAAAGCCTCGTGGGAAAGCCTCTTGCGAAAGCCTCGAGGGAAAGCCACAGATCAGTTGATACACGCGAAGGAAGCGTGACACTGCTGCTACAGCTCGGAGGAAAGCGCACGTGTATGCCCCACTCGAGTAGAGGACTGGACTGCCCTGGGGAGACTCCAGAAGTACCCCAAGATCCATGTCAGCACTGGAGAGGAATCCTCAGGTTCGCGGCACCGACTCCACACAAGATCTTAGGCCCTGGCATCGACAGGGAGAGGAATCCTGAGAGGCCCCCGAGCAACTCGCATGGGGACTGGCCTTTCCTGAGGCCACCAGAGCGGGTCCCTGAGGTCCCCGTCGTAAGTTGAGAGCACCTGCGCAACTCGAGAAAAATCCAGGAGGTTCTCCCCTCCAGGCGAGATGAGGCCCATTTTCTGCTGAGGCGTCTCGAGGCTAATCACATCTAACATCTGGAACTTCCAAGGGTCCTTCACACCCTTGCTGCAACTCAAGAAGTTCCCCGACATACCCGTCTCCACTCGATAGGAAGCACGAGAGTTCCGCCCGTATCCAGAGGAGCCCCGTTTCCACGCCTCCTAGACCGAGAGGAGGGATCCTTTCCCTGCGTGGTCGGGAAAGAATTCCCGGCATTACCGTCGTATCTCAAGAAGAGGCGCTCTGCACAGGAAAGGCCAAAGAAACTCCAGGGGTCGTGCCACCATTCCCAGAGTCCCCCAGATGTCTCAGTCCATTCCAGGGAAACCTGTTTTCCCTGCACTGCCGTCGACTTTCAAGCCGAGGATCGGACTGCACAAAACGGTGGCACGTGGGACAGCTCTGTGGGAAAGCCTCGTGGGAAAGCATCGGAGGGAAAGACCACAGATCCCTTGATCCACGCGAAGAGGAAGCATGACACTGCTGCTACAGATCGGGAGGAAATCGGCACGTGCATGGCCCCACTCGAGATGAGGACTGACTCCCCTGGGGAGACTCCAGAAGTACCCCAAGATCCATGTCAGCACTGGAGAGGAATGCTCAGGTTTCCGGCACGGACTCCACACAAGGTCTAGACCCCGGAATCTACGGGAGAGGAATCCCGAGAGGCCCCAGAGCAATTCCCATGGGGACTGGCCTTTCCTGAGGGCACCAGGGTGGGTCCCTGAGGTCCCCATCGTAAGTCCAGAGCACCTGCCGCAACTCGAGAAAATCCAGGAGGTTCCCAATCCAGGCGAGATGAGGCCCATTTCCGCTGAGGCAACAAGGGGGGTAATCACACTTAAACTCTGGAACTTCCAAAGGGTCCTTCACACCCTTGCTGCAACTCAAGAAGTTCCCTGACATACCCGTCTCTACTCAAGAGGATCCCAAGGGTCCCGCCCATATCCAGAGTGGCCCCGTTTTCCGCCTGCTAGCTCGAGAGGAGGGATCCTTTCCCTGCGTGGTCGGGAAAGTATTCCTAGCGTTCCCGTCTCATCTCAAGCGTAGGCGCTCTCCACAGGAAAGGCGAGAGGAACTCCAGTATCACGCCCCATTCCCAGAGTCCCCTGGATGTCTCAGTCCATTCCAGGGAAACCTTTTTCCCTGCACTGCCTCGACTTTCAAGCTGAGGATCGACTCACACCACGGTGGCATGTGGGACAGCCCTGTGGGAAAGCCTCGTGGGAAAGTCTCCTGAGAAAGCCTCGAGGGAAAGCCACAGATCCCATGATCCACGCGAAGGGAAGCGTGACACTGCTGCTACAGCTCGGGAGGAAAACCCACGTGCATATCCCCGCTCGCGAAGAGGAATGACTCCCCTGGGAGACTCCAGAGGAACCCAAGATCCACCTCAGCACTGGAGAGGAATCCTCAGGATCCGGCACCAGACTCCACACAAGGTCCCAGGGCCCGGCATCGACGGGAGAGGAATCCCGAGAGGCCCCCGTGCAACTGCATGGGGACTGGCGCCTTTCCTGAGGCCACCAGAGCGGGTCCCTGAGGTCCCAGTCGTAAGTCGAGAGCACCTGCCGCAACTCGAGAAAATCCAGGAGGTTCTCCCCTCCAGGCGAGATGAGGCCCATTTCTGCTGAGGCGTCCTCGAGGCTAATCACACCTAACCTCTCGAACTTCCGAAAGGGTCCTTCACACCCTTGCTGCAACTCAAGAAGTTCCCCGACATACCCGTCTCCACTCGAGAGGAAGCACGAGAGTCCCGCCCAAATCCAGAGGCAGCCCCGTTTCCGCCTCCATAGCTCGAGAGGAGGATCCTTTCCCTGCGTGTCGGGAAAGAATTCCCGGCGTTCCCGTCGCATCTCAAGAGGAGCGCTCTCCACTGGAATAGGCGAGAGGAACTCCAGGGTCTGCCACATTCCCAGAGTCCCCCAGATGTCTCAGTCCATTCCAGAGAAACCTGTTTTCCCTGCATTGCGTCGACTTCAAGCCGAGGATCGACTCACACCACGGTGCACGTGCGGACAGCCCTGTGGAAAGCCTCGTGGAAAGCCTCTTGGGAAAGCGTCGAGGGAAAGCCACAGATCCTTGATCCACGCGAAGGGAAAGCGTGACACTGCTGCTACAGCTCGGAGGAAAGCGCACGTGCATGCCCCACTCGAGTAGAGGACTGACTGCCCTGGGGAGACTCCAGAAGTACCCCAAGATCTATGTCAGCACTGGAGAGGAATCCTCAGGTATACAGCACCGACTCCACACAAGACCTTAGTCTCCGACATCAAGGGAGAGGAATCCCGAGAGGCCCCTGAGCTACTCACATGGGGACTGGCCTTTCCTGAGGCCAGCAGAACGGGTCCCTGAGGTCCCCGTCGTAAGTCGAGAGCACCTGCCGCAACTCGAGAAAATCCAGGGGGTTCTCCCCTCCAGGCGAGATGAGGCCCATTTCCACTGAGGCGTCTCGAGGCTAATTACACCTAACCTCTGGAACTTCCAAAGGGTCCTTCACACCCTTGCCGCAACTCAGGAAGTTCCCCGACATACCCGTCTCCACTCGAGAGTAAGCACGAGATTCCCGCCCACATCCAGCAGAGACCCGTTTCCGCCTCCTAGCTCGAGAGGAGGGATCCTTTCCCTGCGTGGTCGGGAAAGAATTCCCGGCGTTCCCGTCACATCTCACGAGGAGGCGCTCTCTACAGGAATGGCGAGAGGAACTCCAGGGTCGTGCCACCATTCCCAGAGTCCCCCAGATGTCTCAGTCCATTCCAGGGAAACCTGTTTCCCTGCACTGTCTCGACTTTCAAGCCGAGGAATGGACTCACACCACGGTGGCACGTGGACATCCCTGTGGGAAAACCTCGTGGGAAAGCCTCGTGGGAAAGCCTCGAGGGAAAGCCACAGATCCCTTGATCCAGGCGAAGGGATGCGTGACACTGCTGCTACAGCTCGGGAGGAAACCGCACGTGCATGCCCCCACTCGAGACGAGGACTGACTCCCCTGGGGAGACTCCAGAAGTACCCCAAGAAGCATGTCAGCACTGAAGAGGAATCCTCAGATTCCGCACCGAAGCCACACAAGGTCTTAGGCCCCGGCATCGACGGGAGAGGAAACCGAGAGGCACCCGAGCAACTCGCATGGGACTGGCCTTTTCTGAGGCCACCAGAGCGGGTCCCTGAGGTCCCCGTCGTAAGTCGAGAGCACCTGTCGACAACTCGAGAAAATCCAGGAGGTTCTCCCCTCCAGGCGAGATGAGGCCCATTTCCGCTGAGACGTCTCGAGGCTAATCAAACCTAACCTATGGAACTTCCAAAGGTCCTTCACACCCCTTGGCTGCAACTCAAGAAGTTCCCCGACATACCCGTCTCCACTCGAGAGGAAGCCAGGAAAGTCCCGCCCACATCCAGAGGAGCCAGTTTCTCCTCATGCTCGAGAGGTTTGATCCTTTCCCTGCGTGGCGGGAAAGAATTCCGGCATTCCCGTCCCACATCAAGAGGAGGCGCTCTCCAGAGGAAAACGAGAGGAACTCCAGAGTCGTGCCCCATTCCAGAGTCCCCCAATGTCTCAGTCCATTCCAGGGAAACCTGTATTTCCCTGCACTGCCTCGACTTTCAAGCCGAGGATCGACTCACACCACAGTGGCACGTGGACAGCCCTGTGGGAAAGCCTCGTGGGAAAGCCTCTTGCGAAAGCCTCGAGGGAAAGCCACAGATCAGTTGATACACGCGAAGGAAGCGTGACACTGCTGCTACAGCTCGGGAGGAAAGCGCACGTGTATGCCCCCACTCGAGTAGAGGACTGACTGCCCTGGGGAGACTCCAGAAGTACCCCAAGATCCATGTCAGCACTGGAGAGGAATCCTCAGGTTCCGGCACCGACTCCACACAAGATCTTAGGCCCTGGCATCGACGGGAGAGGAATCCTGAGAGGCCCCGAGCAACTCGCATGGGGACTGGCCTTTCCTGAGGCCACCAGAGCGGGTCCCTGAGGTCCCCGTCGTAAGTTGAGAGCACCTGCCGCAACTCGAGAAAATCCAGGAGGTTCTCCCCTCCAGGCGAGATGAGGCCCATTTCTGCTGAGGCGTCTCGAGGCTAATCACATCTAACATCTGGAACTTCCAAAGGGTCCTTCACACCCTTGCTGCAACTCAAGAAGTTCCCCGACATACCCGTCTCCACTCGATAGGAAGCACGAGAGTTCCGCCCGTATCCAGAGGAGCCCCGTTTCCACCTCCTAGACCGAGAGGAGGGATCCTTTCCCTGCGTGGTCGGAAAGAATTCCTGCATTACCGTCGTATCTCAAGAAGAGGCGCTCTGCACAGGAAAGGCCAAAGGAAACTCCAGGTCGTGCCACCATTCCAGAGTCCCCCAGATGTCTCATCCATTCCAGGGAAACCTTTTTCCCTGCACTGCCTCGACTTTCAAGCGAGATCGACTCACAAAACGTTGGCACGTGGACAGCTCTGTGGGAAAGCCTCCGTGGGAAAGCATCGAGGGAAAGACCACAGATCCCTTGATCCACGCGAAGAGAAGCATGACACTGCTGCTACAGATCGGAGGAAATCGCACGTGCATGGCCCCACTCGAGATGAGGACTGACTCCCCTGGGGAGACTCCAGAAGTACCCCAAGATCCATGTCAGCACTGGAGAGGAATGCTCAGGTTCCGGCACGGACTCCACACAAGGTCTAGACCCCGGAATCTACGGGAGAGGAATCCCGAGAGGCCCCAGAGCAATTCCCATGGGGACTGGCCTTTCCTGAGGGCACCAGGGTGGGTCCCTGAGGTCCCCATCGTAAGTCAGAGCACCTGCCGCCAACTCGAGAAAATCCAGGAGGTTCCCCAATCCAGGCGAGATGAGGCCCATTTCCGCTGAGGCAACAAGGGGTAATCACACTTAAACTCTGGAACTTCCAAAGGGTCCTTCACACCCTTGCTGCAACTCCAAGAAGTTCCCTGACATACCCGTCTCTACTCAAAGAGGATCCCAAGGTCCCGCCCATATCCAGAGTGGCCCCGTTTCCGCCTGCTAGCTCGAGAGGAGGGATCCTTTCCCTGCGTGGTCGGGAAAGTATTCCTAGCGTTCCCGTCTCATCTCAAGCGTAGGCGCTCTCCACAGGAAAGGCGAGAGGAACTCCAGTATCACGCCCCATTCCCAGAGTCCCCTGGATGTCTCAGTCCATTCCCAGGGAAACCTTTTTTCCCTGCACTGCCTCGACTTTCAATGCTGAGGATCGACTCACACCACGGTGGCATGTGGGACAGCCCTGTGGGAAAGCCTCGTGGGAAAGTCTCCTGAGAAAGCCTCGAGGGAAAGCCACAGATCCCATGATCCACGCGAAGGGAAGCTTGACACTGCTGCTACAGCTCGGGAGGAAAACCCACGTGCATATCCCCCTCGCGAAGAAGGAATGACTCCCCTGGAGACTCCAGAGGAAACCCAAGATCCACCTCAGCACTGGAGAGGAATCCTCAGGATCCGCACAGACTCCACACAAGGTCCCAGGGCCCGGCATCGACGGGAGAGGAATCCCGAGAGGCCCCCGTGCAACTGCATGGGGACTGGCCTTTCCTGAGGCCACCAGAGCGGGTCCCTGAGGTCCCAGTCGTAAGTCGAGAGCACCTGCCGCAACTCGAGAAAATCCAGGAGGTTCTCCCCTCCAGGCGAGATGAGGCCCATTTCTGCTGAGGCGTCTCGAGGCTAATCACACCTAACCTCTCGAACTTCCGAAGGGTCCTTCACACCCTTGCTGCCAACTCAAGAAGTTCCCCGACATACCCGTCTCCACTCGAGAGGAAGCACGAGAGTCCCGCCCAAATCCAGAGCAGCCCCGTTTCCGCCTCATACCTCGAGCGGAGGGATCCTTTCCCTGCGTGGTCGGGAAAGAATTCCCGGCGTTCCCGTCGCATCTCAAGAGGAGGCGCTCTCCACTGATAGGCGAGAGGAACTCCAGGGTCTTGCCACCATTCCCCCAGAGTCCCCCAGAGTCCATTCCAGAGAAACCTGTTTTCCCTGCATTGCGTCGACTTTCAAGCCGAGGATCGACTCACACCACGGTGGCACGTGGGACAGCCCTGTGGAAAGCCTCGTGGAAAAGCCTCTTGGAAAGCGTCGAGGGAAAGCCACAGATCCGTTGATCCACGCGAAGGGAAGCGTGACACTGCTGCTACATTCGGGAGGAAAGCGCACGTGCATGCCCCCACTCGAGAGGACTGACTGCCCTGGGGAGACTCCAGAAGTACCCCAAGATCTATGTCAGCACTGGAGAGGAATCCTCAGGTTACAGCACCGACTCCACACAAGACCTTAGTCTCCGACATCAAGGGGAGAGGAATCCGAGAGGCCCCTGAGCTACTCACATGGGGACTGGCCTTTCCTGAGGCCAGCAGAACGGTCCCTGAGGTCCCCGTCGTAAGTCGAGAGCACCTGCCGCAACTCGAGAAAAATCCAGGGGTTCTCCCCTCCAGGCGAGATGAGGCCCATTTCCACTGAGGCGTCTCGAGGCTAATTACACCTAACCTCTGGAACTTCCAAAGGGTCCTTCACACCCTTGCCGCAACTCAGGAAGTTCCCCGACATACCCGTCTCCACTCGAGAGTAAGCACGAGATTCCCGCCCACATCCAGCAGAGACCCGTTTCCGCCTCCTAGCTCGAGAGAGGGGATCCTTTCCCTGCGTGGTCGGGAAAGAATTCCCGCGTTCCCGTCACATCTCACGAGGAGGCGCTCTCTACAGGAAGGAACTCCAGGGTCGTGCCACCATTCCCAGAGTCCCCCAGATGTCTCAGTCCATTCCAGGGAAACCTGTTTTCCCTGCACTGTCTCGACTTTCTAGCGAGAATGGACTCACACCACGGTGGCACGTGGGACATCCCTGTGGGAAAACCTCGTGGAAAGCCTCGTGGGAAAGCCTCGAGGGAAAGCCACAGATCCCTTGATCCAGGCGAAGGGATGCGTGACACTGCTGCTACAGCTCGGGAGGAAAGCGCACGTGCATGCCCCCACTCGAGACGAGGACTGACTCCCCTGGGGAGACTCCAGAAGTACCCCAAGAAGCATGTCAGCACTGAAGAGGAATCCTCAGATTCCGGCACCGAAGCCACACAAGGTCTTAGGCCCGGCATCGACGGAGAGGAAACCCGAGAGGCACCCGTGCAACTCGCATGGGACTGGCCTTTTCTGAGGCCACCAGAGCGCGGTCCCTGAGGTCCCCGTCGTAAGTCGAGAGCACCTGTCGCAACTCGAGAAAATCCAGGAGTTCTCCCCTCCAGGCGAGATGAGGCCCATTTCCACTGAGACGTCTCGAGGCTAATCAAACCTAACCTATGGAACTTCCAAAGGGTCCTTCACACCCTTGCTGCAACTCAAGAAGTTCCCCGACATACCCGTCTCCACTCGAGAGGAAGCAGGAAAGTCCCGCCCACATCCAGAGGAGCCACGTTTCCTCCTCATTGCTCGAGAGGTTTGATCCTTTCCCTGCGTGGTCGGAAAGAATTCGCGGCATTCCCGTCCCACATCAAGAGGAGGCGCTCTCCAGAGGAAAAACGAGAGAACTCCAGAGTCGTGCCCCCATTCCCAGAGTCCCCCAGATGTCTCAGTCCATTCCAGGGAAACCTGTATTCCCTGCACTGCCTCGACTTTCAAGCCGAGGATCGACTCACACCACAGTGGCACGTGGGACAGCCCTGTGGAAAGCCTCGTGGGAAAGCCTCTTGCGAAAGCCTCGAGGGAAAGCCACAGATCAGTTGATACACGCGAAGGAAGCGTGACACTGCTGCTACAGCTCGGGAGGAAAGCGCACGTGTATGCCCCACTCGAGTGACTGACTGCCCTGGGGAGACTCCAGAAGTACCCCAAGATCCATGTCAGCACTGGAGAGAATCCTCAGGTTCCGCACCGACTCCACACAAGATCTTAGGCCCGCATCGACGGAGAGGAATCCGAGAGGCCCCCGAGCAACTCGCATGGGACTGGCCTTTCCTGAGGCCACCAGAGCGGGTCCCTGAGGTCCCCGCGTAAGTTGAGAGCACCTGCCGCAACTCGAGAAAATCCAGGAGGTTCTCCCCTCCAGGCGAGATGAGGCCCATTTCTGCTGAGGCGTCTCGAGGCTAATCACATCTAACATCTTGGAACTTCCAAAGGTCCTTCACACCCTTGCTGCAACTCAAGAAGTTCCCCGACATACCCGTCTCCACTCGATAGAAGCACGAGAGTTCCGCCCGTATCCAGAGGAGCCCCTGTTTCCA